>NW_013665825.1:385291-389805 GCF_000517525.1 Limulus polyphemus | reverse complement strand
ACTTCTGCTACCCACTTCTATCCAGTGACATATGTTTACTTCTGCTACCCACTTCTATCCAGTGACATATGTTTACTTCTGTTATCCATTTCTGTCCAGTGACATATGTTTACTTCTGTTATCCATTTCTATCCAGTGACATATGTTTACTTCTGTTATCCATTTCTATCCAGTGACATATGTTTACTTCTGCTACCTATTTCTATCCAGTGACATATGTTTACTTCTGCTACCTATTTCTATCCAGTGACATATGTTTACTTCTGTTTCTCCCACATTTAAACATTCGCAGATTTTTGCATTCTGAATTTGATAGACAAACAGGCCTCAAAGTTCAGGACTATACAATGAAAGTGGTTTTTAATACGAAAGTGAGCGTAAACCCTACAATAAGTGTATGCCTCCTGAAGGAAAATATTAATAGGTTTTAATGGAGGTTTAATATGAAAAAACCTAATCATCTATCGTATGCAAGGCTAGAGTAAAAAAGTTATAAAATATATCTGTGTATCTATTTATATACGTGCTTAGTATTCTTTCTCCAGAACTGATTCATTAGGTTACCGTATCCCATGTTTTATTTCTCGCTTTGTTCATGTTTTCCTCAGACATCTGAAACTATACAGTGTAACTCTCTATATGTATACAATCATACAAATCGACTTGTTTACCTATTTGTCTAGTAACGAAGTTCTTAGCAAATATCTATGTATATAATGTTTAGACAACAACGTCCAAGGAACGACCATTGTTCAAAGCCGTGGAAGGTTGCATACTGAAATGTTTATTATAAAAAAACAAAGAATCTGAAGCAGATCACATGTATAGTAATAGACGAATTAGCTGACAAGTCACGAGGTGATATTGACATTCTGGCGGCGTGACTTAACGTCGATTTCCACAGTGTTTTCATGTATAGTTCTCCTCAATTTCAAAGTTTTATAGTCTGTAACTCTTATTCGGTGACGAGAATAATTTGAAAGTGTAAAGTTATCATACGATGGAAGTCGTTATTCTTGCCATTCTCGTTTTAACGTGCACAACAATGAATTAAAATATAAAGTTGTACTTTGTGTCAATAAGTGCTTTACCAAAATAAACTTGTCTTTTGCTGCTTTTAACCTAAATGTTGTCTCCTCCGTTTCACCGAAACCTAGACTAGTCACCACGTAACTTAAAATACTGTGATATTCTTATATATATCTATAATCATATCAATTCTTATTATACACAAAAACCTAAAAACTAATACTTATATCACGTAATTTTATAATATTCATGATACTCAAAGAACTCGTAAAAAAACAAAATCAGTAAGTAAGTTAAACTATAACCTAAGCCTTATATTAACGCAAAACACGTGGAAAATATATTTCTTGCTAGCATTTAGTGTGATCGACAGCATATAAGTTTAATAGTGAAAAAAGTGTACTAATAGGTTTGATTTCCTCTTTTACATATACCTGAATATATATACTAATTTTTATACGTAAATATAAATTTGATTATTCAGTTAATGTTATTGTTAAAAGTATTAATTTAGAAATCATTATTTAGTCGCAACTACAAATATATATTTTTTTTATATTTCGTTCGTTTGAAGTTAAGCGTAAAGCAACACAATTGGTTATCTGTGCTCTGCCCACCAAGGGTATCGAAATCCAGATTCTAGAGTTGTAAGTCTGCAGACATGGCGCTGTGCCAATGGGTGGCATTTGTTATATTTTATTAGATCTATAACAATATGATAAAAACAATTATTTTTTAAACATTTAAGGAAATATCTATGTTTGAAACTTTCATATACGTATTATAATTGTGTATCTTTTCATTCTTTTCCTCTTGTATTTAGTAAGATTATTGAGTAATTCTACTGAGGATAAGCAGTCATTTCCTCTAGCTATTGTAAGTACACTAATTTCGAAAGAGAAGTAGCACTCTTTCCCCATATAAGAAACTAAGATTTTAAGATTTTTTCACACAGTATTATACGAACTTCACTTAAGTACACTCATGTTGAGAGAGACGTAGCCCTGGTTCCCCCATACAAGAAACTAAGATTTTTTCACACAGTATTATGCGATTGTTACTTAAGTACGCACGTGTTGAGAGAGACGTAGCCTTGATTCCCCATACAAGAAGCCTAGATTTTTTCACACAATATTTTGTAAACTTCACTTAAGTACACACATGTTGAGAGAGACGTAGCTTTGCGTCCCCCATACAAGAAATTAAGATTTTTTCACACAGTATTATACGATTGTTACTTAAGTACGCACGTGTTGAGAGAGACGTAGCCTTGATTCCCCATACAAGAAACTAAGATTTTTTCACACAGTATTATACGAATTTCACTTAAGTACACGCATGTTGAGAGAGACGTAGCTTTGCTTCCCCATACAAGAAATTAAGATTTTTTTCTTACAGTCTTATGTGAACTTCTCCGATTAAGAAAGAAGAAAAAAAAGGTTTTGTGGGAACTTATATTTTATGATAATGTTATTATTTCACACAGTTACATGAACTTTACTATTTTGTGTTTTTTAATTTTCTGTTAGTTTTCATAATTCAGAAGTAAAAACGTGAAAATTAAAAACTAAACAAGAGTTGACTAAAGTAATTTTTCTATTACTTTTGCTGAAATTAATTATTCTGTCAAGAAACACTTAAACCTCTCGCGCAAGAACGTCACTTAGTCAACTAATGACGTAATATTTGTATAATATAAACGTTGTATATATATATATATTGATGTTCCTTACCATAAGGATTATAGTTGTAGACTGTATATCAAATACTGACACATCTTATTGTTAGTAAATATCGAGATTAAATATTTACTGATTATACATTTGGTAACATTATATCAATAAACGGAAAGCTCAGTGAAGCCTTTTCCGTGCATTTCATTACTGTCGCTTTTGTAGTGTCATATATTTCTGTTAATGTGAGTATTAAGAATAAATCAAACCAATAGCGATAAAAATTAATGACGGAGAGTTCCTAATATATTCTGTTATTATAAAGACAAAACATTATGTCACGTAAAAATATTGTTACAAAACATGATGTCACGTAAAAATATTGTTACAAAACATGATGTCACGTAACAATATTGTTACAAAACATGATGTCACGTAAAAATATTGTTACAAAACATGATGTCACGTAAAAATATTGTCACAAAACATGATGTCACGTAAAAATATTGTCACAAAACATGCACCTGTCAATACGGTATTTCGTATTATTATCGAATATAATATACAGTGGTACAGATAAAAATTGAAAGTAATTAAAAGGACACGGAACTTATACGAATTGGGTTTTTGTAATACAGCTTCCCCTCTTGATAGGCAAAACAACCACAATATATGATTATGACCTCTGTATAATATCCACAACGAAAATCGACATCGTACCCTCAATGACTGTTCTACCAATATGTTTCTTTGTTGCTAAACGCAAAGCTACACAATGGACTATGTGTGATGTGGCCACCACGGGTATCGAAACTCAGATTTTAACGTTATAAGCCTGAAGACTTACCGATAAACCACTTGGGGGAATTCCGAAGACTACCGTTAGTATATTATTATTGGGCTCGTGTGCCTTAAGAGATACGAACCAGGAAGGTACTAAGCTCTATTTAGAATAATAAATTGAAAATAAGCACAGTAGTAATAATGTAAAACATGTTTTAATTACTATACTCTTTCTCATACAATCATAAAACTAATAACACACAGGATTCCTTAAAAGGGAAGCAGCTGTAAGTAGATTATTTAAAACTTTTTTTAATATTGGAGTATCGAACCAAGGATTATACTGATCGAAATAAGTCACACGTAGTTAAAAAAAAAGAAAATGTTAAGCTGAGAATCATACTCTTAAAACTAACTTTGGTCGTGTAAAAACTCATTTCTGTTCATGTGCTGCAATTAACATCGTTCACATTTTTGTAAAGTGGTTTTTCTTAAATTAAAAAAATCCAAAATGGTAACCAGTAACTTCAAATCTAACGTGGGTGTTCATTAAATTCGTGTAGCTTTACTACGTCATTCGCTTCATCACTTATACTACGTGTATGTATCGTAATTGGATGTGCAGGATAGCAGTAGGCAACAAGCGGGAAAGAAAGCCTGGCTACAAGGGGTAGAAATAGTTGAAAGCCGAAACGTTTATCTGCCTGTGGTAAGCTAAGCCTTCTGGTCAATGATTAATTCATAACGGTGAACATCTGCCCGTTGAACCACTAAAATATTCAAGCTTTCTCACGGTCTTTGCCAGCCACACCTGCTTAGACTCATGCTCTGTCGACCCGTCAACGATCGGTGCGGCGCATGCGTACACTGCAGATTAGCGAAGGTGGCAGAGAAGGCCGATATGGAGTAGCAGATTCGTTGTTAAACTAAAGACAGATTTATTGTAGAATAACTAGCCTGTGTCTTAGATTCGTTGTTAAACCATAGACAGATTTATTGTAGAATAACTAGCCTGTGTCTTAGATTCGT
>NW_013665825.1:383314-384528 GCF_000517525.1 Limulus polyphemus | reverse complement strand
CAAAGGTATTGATTAATTTTCTGGCATTTAAAAGCCAAACAATATTGATCCAGTTTTGTAATGTTGTTCAAAGGTATTGATTAATTTTCTGGCATTTAAAAGCCAAACAATATTGATCCAGTTTTGTAATGTTGTCCAAACGTATTAATTAATTTTACTGGCATTTAAAAGCCAATCAATATTGTAGCCTCGTAAGCTAATATAGTGCAGTTTTATATTATTTGATAAATATCGGTTTACTTCGATTTAATAGTCACATGTCAAAAGGCAGAATTAGAATATAAGCGATACTATATTTTAGTTTTTCTGCCCTAATTCTGAACTGATTGAGTAGGAGGAAAACAGCTTGTGAAGAGCACCCGCCGCCAAATTTTAGACTACTTTTGTCATATTGAATACAGTCATTTTCATTTCGTACCCAAGACTCCAAAGTGCGGAGTGCCTTTTTTTCCAGAAAGGGTCACGAACCAAGAAACTTCAGATTCAAAGTCCGGGCACGCCAACCACTGGGTCACGCCCCACCTATATTTATCGGATAAGGTAACCAAGTCCTGCTTGATACATAAAAAATCCACATTAAAATTCGCACATAATAACATACACAGTGGAGGTACATATTCAGCTATATGTTTACCAGATGTACAATAAACAGACGTTTCAGAAAGTGAGAACATAACTGTTTAAGTCGACCCCTAGCCCATTTTTCGTTTCTTTCTTTTTAAGAGAATTAACTGTTCAAATGTATACTGTTCACGTAGAGCTGAGTTAAACGTGTTTCAAGAAATGTCATTCACTCAACCCCACGAATAAAAATCATTATTCATGTTGACTTTATCTTTCTAAACAGATGGGTACAAGATCCACCTGTGTGCTCCTCGCACGTGTGCTCCTGTTCCGCTGTATAGTTAACATAGACTTGACTGACAACTTGTCAGTTCTACCTGCCATACTACACATTTAGTTCATTCCCTCGTCTGCAAATCAAGATGACTTTTCGTTTCTGTACGAAAGTATCACGGACAAAGACCTCGTGCATTTTAAAAGGAGGGGTGACAGTAACGGTTCTCTTCCTTCCTTCATTGACCAAGGGGGAGCTATTACTTGAGCTCATCATTAGTGGTCAGTTTGTTATGTTAGTTTAAAGTTGGACAAATTGATAACTCCGTCAATGTTTAGACTATTCTACCGGCTGAAAAAGACGAAAACTCCAAACA
>NW_013665825.1:379718-382341 GCF_000517525.1 Limulus polyphemus | reverse complement strand
CAATGGATCAGTTATTCAGATTTGATAAGGCTTGAAAATGTATCACACTAGCAGCAAACTGTGGTTGGGTCTTTCGGTGTAATTTGGAATGCTCATAACCCATTATATAGAAACAATTTAAACATGATATACCTCGAGCGTTATTTATTTAAAACAAACAAAATAACATGTGAACTGAGATAACACGACATTCTCAATGCCATGTTACTTTGAATACGAACAATCTTATTTTCAATGTGGCCCGGCATGGCCACGTGGTTAGGGCGCTTGACTCGTAATCTGAGGGTCGCAAATTCGACTTAAAGATGGAATACACGAATTTTCTGATCAGTGGAGAGATATAAAGTTAGGTAGCTTGATTGACGAGTGTCTTAAAGGTGGAATACACGAATTTTCTGATCAGTGGAGAGATATAAAGTTAGGTAGCTTGATTGACGAGTGTCTTAAAGGTGGAATACACGAATTTTCTGATCAGTGGAGAGATATAAAGTTAGGTAGCTTGATTGACGAGTGTCTTAAAGGTGGAATACACGAATTTCCTGATCAGTGGAGAGATATAAAGTTAGGTAGCTTGATTGACGAGTGTCTTAAATGTGGAATACACGAATTTTCTGATCAGTGGTGAGATAGAAAGCTAGGTAGCTTGATGGACATGAGAGTTAAAGGTGGAATACACGAATATCCTGATCAGTGGGAAGATAGAAAATTAGGTAGCTTGATTGACGAGTGTCTTAAAGGTGGAATACACGAATTTTCTGATCAGTGGGAAGATAGAAAATTAGGTAGCCTGATAGACGAGCGACTTAAAGGTGGAATGTATGAATGAATTACCAGTGAAAATACTGGAAATTATGAAGGTTGATGGTAAATAACTGGTGACTTATAGTTGAAATAATATATTAATGAATGTTCTATTACCTAAATTCGTGACAGTTTAATTAAATTACTCGTTCAAGGGGAAAATCATAGTTATTATCATAGTCTTTCGCATCCGGCTAGATTCTCAATGAATGTTAGGGACCTGTAAGTATTTTGTTCATCCAATGAAAAAGTTACACTAATTATTCAATTGCAACCCCTATACAAACGAAGACATAAGTAAATAGTAACAAGAATTTGTTGCAATAGATCAATTACACCATTGAATTTGCAGACAAGATAAAATAATCCCCAAAAGATCTAGCTTGAAAATTGTTTCACATCTGAACAACTGATACAACGATTAATCAGTGTCTATTACGAACATAATTTGATGCTAATGTGACAAATTTCGAAATATTCCCCAATCTGAACAACTAATTCAGAGATTCATCATGACTCATCAGATCACACCTTGGTGCTAATGCGTCAAATTTTGAAATATTCCCAAATCTGAACAACTTATCCAACAATTGATTATGCTTCAACAGATCACATTTTGGTGCTAATGTCAATTCTTTTTATTCTTACTACAGCTAAATAATTGATCCCTTTACCTCTTCTCATCGGTGTAATTTGGAATGCTCATAACCCATTATATAGAAACAATTTAAACATGATATACCTCGAGCGTTATTTAGTAAAATCTTAAAACAACGTATAAACGGTGGACTAAACATCTGCGTTACAACTTTGGTTACAGAGTAACAGAAAAGTCCAGTGTTATATCTTAATATTTCAATAATTGAGAAAAGCTAACTTGTTCCATTCAGTGTGTTTATAAAGATGTGTGTGTGTGTAAAAACGTAGGGACAGTTTCTTACAATCATGGGAGTTATGTACATGCAGAGGTGATTCGACCACGAAAGTGAAAACAGAAAACGCCTGGGTGATTTGTGTGCTCATGTATGAGTATCACGTGACAATAAAGATTTTATCAGATTAATTTTTCATTACGTCCCGTGACTGGACATATGTTAATGTCCGTGTTACATTTTCCAACCCATTGACTATGTGTATGGACTGATTAGGAGTGTCATGCGACGGGAAATACGAACGCAACTCAAGCTGAGTTAGTTGCGTAGAAGTTATATAGATTGATTTCATTAAGATAAAAAAAGTCCATAACAAATTCACAACTGGGTATAAATCACATCAATCCTGTCCACTCATTTGGTTAATCACAAACTTTCTTCACTTTACTGATTTATGTGTGTAATTTTAATTTGATAATTTATATTCATGTTTTCTACAATACAATTACTGTATTAACGCCTTTTTTATCTTACTACCAGTCTCATCATACCCTATCGGCATGTCTGGTTTTTGTTTTCGCAGAGCTTTGTGAGAAAAACACCTACAAATGATATATAATGGTTTAAATGGTAGTGAAATCGGGTGGGTCTTTCCGAACGCTGTTTCTCAACAGGATTGTCATAAAAACATTGGGTTCGTTGAAACTGAAGTCAGTTTTTAACTTAGTCGAGTCTGGGTTAGGTAAAACTTAGTGAAAGGTCATTACAGTTCAATAGCCAGGAGCTCGAGTAGTTAAGCCTATTTTGAAGGTATAGAAATGAACGAGGCGTGTCTAAGAAAAAAAGATCTGAAGAGTAGTCAGTCCGGTTCGTGAAGTGTTTGGAGTTTTCGTCTTTTTCAGCCGGTAGAATAGTCTAAACATTGACGGAGTTATCAATTTGTCCAACTT
>NW_013665825.1:371241-378791 GCF_000517525.1 Limulus polyphemus | reverse complement strand
CAGCTTATATTTATCCTTCATGAACATTAGGTTTTGTTTGTTTATTTGTTGTAGGGACAGCTTATATTTATCCTTCATGAACATTAGGTTTTGTTTGTTTATTTGTTGTAGGGACAGCTTATATTTATCCCTCACGAACATTAGCTTTGTTTGTTTATTTATTGTAAGGACAGCTTATATTTATCCTTCATGAACATTAGGTTTTGTTTGTTTATTTGTTGTAAGGACAGCTTATATTTATCCCTCATGAACATTAGGTTTTGTTTGTTTATTTGTTGTAAGGACAGCATATATTTATCCTTCATGAACATTAGGTTTTGTTTGCTTATTTGTTGTAGGGGCATCTTATGTTTATCTCTCATGAACATAAGGTTTTGCTTGTTTATTTGTTGTAGAGAAATAGTATATTCATCCCTCATGAACATAACGTTTGTATGTTTATTTGTTGTAGAGAAATAGTATATTCATCCCTCATGAACATAAAGTATGTATGTTTATTTGTTGTAGGGACATAATATATTTATTCCTCATGAACATAAGTTTTGTTTGTTTATTTTTTGCTAGGCGAAAAGTTATACTATATGTTATCTGTGTTCTTCCAACCGCGAGTACAGAAAACCAATTTTTAACACAATAAGTCTTCTGACTTATCACTGAGACACGGAAGAGGGCTAAACATAATATGAAAAATATTGTTTAGATTACAACTATACGAAAATCATTAAAACGTAAGATATTTAGCCAAGTATCATTACGTGCCAGTTATTAGAATATCGTTGTAATAATAAAATATAACGTAAACGTATGTGTGTGTGTTGAAATATGAACATTTTTAGTTTGAAATAAAACCGTAAATTTTCATGATTTTTAAGATGAGTCGATTTTTACAAAATGTTTAATTTCATATTCTATTCCAGTTCAGTAAAATATCATCAAACGATGAAAAGAAAAATGTATGAGAATGACCTGAATTTCTGCTTATTAATACTTAGTTTACCTCACCAGGGAAAATATCAATTATTCTCCGATCCTTTAACATGGTATCCACTCGGCCACGCCCGAACCTTTTAAATGGCAAATAATAAGTTAGATAGTTTTACTTTATTAAACGGTAAAGGCAAAAAAAAACGGCTCTGATGTTTTTGTTTTTCTACATTAAATGATACGAGCAAATTTTTTTCTAGATTACAATAAGTATGATATCAACTTGCTGCCTCATTCAAGGCAGTTGTATGTGTGTGTGTGTAAAAAAAACAGCAGAGTGTAACTAAAAATATAAATACTTTTCTGTTACAAAAACTTTATAAAAGTTTAGGTTTAATAATTTTGACTCGCAGTCTGAGGGTCGCGGGGTCTCACCAAACACGCTCGCTCTTTCAGCCGTGGGAGCGTTATAAAGTCACGGTCAATTTCACTATTTGTTGGTAAAAGAGTAACTTGAGGGTTGGCGGTGAGTGGTGATGACTAGCTGTCTTTCACTGCTAAATTAGGGACGGCTAGCGCAGATAGCCCTCGTGTAGCTTTGCGCGAAATTCAAAACAAACAAAACAATTTATTTTATTAAACGGTAAAATGGTAAAGGCAAAACAAAAAAACAAAAAAAAGGAGAGAGAGAGAGTAACATAGACTGGGTTGTCTATACCACACGACCTCGTTGTCTAATAATGAACCAGCTCACTGCTTGCTTTAAGTTACTCTGGAATTATTTATTTCTTGTGCAGGTTTTCTTTTTTTGACTTGGAGTACATACACCCTCATGTTGATGCCAATGGGAAGCACACGGAATACCAATCAAGATTCCAAACAATGAGAGCAGATCGATGTTGAAAAACGATACACAGACTTTGTACGTTCATTAACCAAAGAGACCTTTAGAAAAAATGGGAGATTCCACTCTAAGGTCGGTTAGAATTAGCTATAGACACCACATTCTAGATTCTCTAACTCATAATCTATACAGATGTAGTAACAAAAAAAAAAGTATCATTGCTTTCATTTGCAGTTACACACAAACACAAACATTTTCGTCCCGGAAATATTAATTGTTCATCTTTTCCCCCGAAACAATCCATTGAATAGAACAGAAATAGGAATAAAAATTGAAATAATTTTTAAATCCATTCTTTTATTGGCATTGTAATTTACTTTGTCACAATTATATCGTCTGTTTTTTTCGAGAACAAGTTAGTTTTAGACATAGTATTGGGAATGAGAGCCAATAAAAGACCCTTATAATGGATGATAGACATTACTTATATGATCTAGAGTTGTTAAAATATGCTGTTACGAATTTTATCTTTCATAAATAATGATATTGCTATGGTGTTGAAAATAGAACGTCTCAGTAGCAGAATGATGTCAATTTAGCTCTTTCAGTTAAACAATGGTAAATCAAGTAATATTATATCTTAAATCGAGTTTATTACCAATGATAATTTCGCTATGGCAACCCATTCAGTGTACGTGTCGTTTTCCATTTCAGGGTTTTTTCTATTTAAAAAAAAAACATTTGTAAACGATTCTCATTATCAGATTGGACAGATTTTCAGACGAGTCCCTTTCTGAAAGTATTTACATTGATAAAAATATGATAACTATGAAATATCTTTTAATGGACCTCCTTGTTAAATCGGAATGTTGTCCATGAAGATGATGTTGATTTGAAATAGCATGTTAGGTAAGTTTAACAAAAAATAAATTGACTTACTCCAAAAATAACCTTATTTAAATCAAACTTTTTGAAGACTAGTAACGTATTATACATATATATATATTCTTCTAAATGTTTAGACACAGACAATTAAGCCTTATGAGCAATACCTATATTTAGTTTTAGCCTGTTATATATTCATTTGCAGGCTACCTTTTCGATAAAGATATTGCTTTTGGAAACTTTTGATTAATACTTGCATGTGTATATGTCATTGCTCATAACGTCTGAACATTAACTATACAATTGTATTTATGGTAAAGCTTCAAAGGCTGTTTGCCGACGTCCCTAATTTTGAACTGCTGACCAGAGGGGAGGTAATCAGTCAGTAATACGCTAACACTCATTTTTCATGCTAAGGAACTGACTGTCATTCTTGTAACCCACTCTCAGCTTAAATTACGTCGATTATCTTATGGTATTACACGAATTCGAGTGTTTGTTTATTTGTAATTAAGCACAAAGCTACACAATGGGCTATCTGTGCTCTGCCCACCATGGTATCGAAACCCGGATTCTAGCGTTGTAAGTTCGCAGACATGCCGCTGTGCCACTGGGGGGGGGGGCACACGAAATTCTAACCCGGTCCACTTTCTCCGAAGTCCAGCAGAGCTCTATCACAGAGCCAATCAGCGTCTAACAACGCTCTGCATGAGGTCGGCCATTTTTTAAACCCCCTTCTCATTGTTAGCTTTTAGGAGTTCAACGGCGTTTTCACTTTTTACACAATCTTTCCAAATAATTTACACACAATAATTGTTCCCTACATCATGAACAATTCTGATGAAGCTATAGATTTATAACAAGAATCTAATCTTTGAAAATATTTAACTGGTTAGGTAAGATATTTAATCATTGATTTGTCTTATGAACTACGTTTTAGGAGCTATGCTAGTGTTGCTATTATATATATATAACTAGCTCAGTAATTATCAATAACAATTATTGTTAATATGCGATTCTGATCAGCACCATAATTTATAATTATTTAATACATCTACTTTTGCTCCCGGTTTACGACTATGGATGACTGAACGGGAGCGAAAGTAGATGCATTAAATGATTATATACATATATAATAAACTTTAACAAAACACATTTTTTTGTAATTCAATTAATTTTCTAAACGTTCGATTTCAAAACCCATTTGAAATGGTGAATAAAAAAGTTGTCCAAGTGAATTGAACGTTGACATCTAATGTCTTTTGTATAAGGCCCGGCATGGCCAGGTGGTTAGGGCGCTCGACTCGCAATCTGCGGGTTCGAATCCCCGTCCTACCAAAACATGCTCGCCCTTTCAGCCGGAGGGGGGGGGCGGTTATAATGTGATGATCAATCCCACTATTCGTTGGTAAAAGAGTAGCCCAAAAGTTGGCGGTGGGTGGTGATGATTAACTGCCTTCCCTATAGTCTTACACCGCTAAATTAGGGACGGCTAGCGCAGATAGCCCTCGTGTAGCTTTGCGCGAAATTTATAACAAACCAAACCAATCTTTTGCTATATGTGTTGGATGCTGTGTATAAACGTTTAGCTAAATATACATTCAACAACACAGATGTGAAAAAACAACAACAACATAATAATAATGTAAAACTAGAGTTCCAGAAATGCTTTTGCTAATTCTTGGAATTCTTTGGTGATATGATTAGCAATTGTAAACACAACTTTCGCGGTCTTCTAAGCTGAAAACAGGATTTTCTTCGGCGCCTCAGGGTCGGACAATAGTTACTCTCTCCATTAGAAGGAAATCGTCTGTCCTAGCTGGTGACAAAAGGGTTAAAGAACAAAAACAAAATCTTTCAAATTAAATTTTGATGCTTTTTCCCAAATTAATAAAATAGTACTTTCCTCTATCTTCCGCCATCTCTGTCTATTCGCCGGATTTTGATTTTTTTAATTCTACATTTGAAAAAACTAAAAACACTAAATTAAATACTGTTAAGTAAAGACATATATATATTACAAAACCAATATATATATATATGTGCATGTTTTTATTGATAGCAGACACATATACAGAATGTATTAGTTCATACTAGGTCCAAAGCTGTCTATCCAAATATGAATACAATTCTCATTTCATACTAACCTTATGAAATACCTGAAATTATATTAAGGTTTTGGAGCTATAGCTGTATTTATATTTCTTTTTTCATGCTTATATATAAATACGAATTACACTCTAACAAAACACACTTCTGAAAATACAATTCATTATTCAAGCATTGAACTTGAAACTTCATCTTGAAAAGTAAACAAACCACATAAACGATATTGAATGATAGTATAATTCGTTCGCTTGAATTACACGTTGTTTAATGTACTAAGTACCTTTAAGTTTAACATCTTTATCTGATTGAAAATTGTCCGTCATGGCCAGGTGGTTACGGCACTCGACTCACAATCTGAGGGTCGCGGGTTCGAATCCCCATCACACCAAACATGCTCGCCCTTTCAGCCGCGGGGGCGTTATAATGTTACGGTCAATTCCATTATTCGTTGGTAAAAGAGTAGCCCAAGAGTTGGCGGTGAGTGGTGATGACTAGCTGCCTTCCCTCTTGTCTTACACTGCTAAATTAGGAACGGCTAGCGCAGATAGCCCTCGTGTAGCTTTGCGCGAAATTCAAAAACAAACTGATTAAAACCACCTTTTATTTTTTTACATGACGAGATTTCTGGGGATGATTTTTTTTGAATATACATATATTTCCTTTAAAAATGTATTTGTATACGTGTTTAAGGTGTAGAAGAAAATGACTGATATCATAACGCTCCCATTAGCTCGACAATTTTGTTCGTCATTGTTGTTTTAATATCTGTGAAGGCTATGGATATCGTTCGTACAAACCTCGTTTTGTGATCGTGTTTTCAACCACAGCTCTTATTCTTAATGTAAGGAACTGTATTTTATATAAATGTAAGGAGCTGTATTTTATATAATTGTAAGGAGCTGTATTTTATATAAATGTAAGGAGCTGTATTTTATATAATTGTAAGGAGCTGTATTTTGTATAATTGTAAAGAGCTGTATTTATATAATTGTAAGTAGCTGTATTTTATATAATTGTAAGGAGCTGTATTTTATATAATTGTAAACAATTATATAAAATACAGCTGTTTTACATTTATATAAAATACAGCTCCTTACAATTATATAAAATACAGTTCTTTACATTTATATAAAATACAGTTCTTTACAATTATGTAAAATACAGTTCTTTACATTTATATAAAATACAGTTCTTTACATTTATATAAAATACAGCTCCTTACAATTATATAAAATACAGCTGTTTACAATTATATAAAATACAGTTCTTTACAATTATATAAAATACAGCTGCTTACAGTTATATAAAATACAGCTGTTTACAATTATATAAAATACAGCTGCTTACATTTATATAAAATACAGTTCTTTACAATTATATAAAATACAGCTCCTTACATTTATATAAAATACAGCTGTTTACAATTATATAAAATACAGCTGTTTTGTTTACAATTATATAAAATACAGCTGCTGTATTTTATATAATTGTAAGGAGCTGTATTTTATATAATTGTAAGGAGCTGTATTTTACATAAATGTAAGGAGCTGTATTTTACATAAATGTAAGGAGCTGTATTTTATATAAATGTAAGGAGCTGTATTTTACATAAATGTAAGGAGCTGTATTTTATATAAATGTAAGGAGCTGTATTTTATATAAATGTAAACAGCTGTATTTTATATAATTGTAAGGAGCTGTATTTTATATAAATGTAAGGAGCTGTATTTTACATAAATGTAAGGAGCTGTATTTCATATAAATGTAAGCAGCTGTATTTTATATAAATGTAAAGAACTGTATTTTATATAATTGTAAGGAGCTGTATTTTATATAAATGTAAAGAACTGTATTTTACATAATTGTAAAGAACTGTATTTTATATAATTGTAAAGAACTGTATTTTATATAATTGTAAGGAGCTGTATTTTATATAACTGTAAGCAGCTGTATTTTATATAATTGTAAAGAACTGTATTTTATATAAATGTAAGCAGCTGTATTTTATATAACTGTAAGCAGCTGTATTTTATATAATTGTAAATAACTGTATTTTATATAATTGTAAGGAGCTGTATTTTATAGCTTTGATATAATTTTATGCTTAATTATTTGAGTTATACACAACGACGTAAAGCATTTATGGTCTACGCCCAAACCTATGTCTGCTTGTCTTCTCTAACTCATAGATGGATAAAAAATAAAAGAGAGAGAGAGAGCGTGGTGAACTTGTCTGTCGCCATCACTGAGCTAGGTGTCTCCTTCCCTTCAGTCACGTGACAAAACAAGAGGCTCCGCCCTATGAGAGAATATTAACCGTCAGGTCATCGCAGAAGACACAGGAATGCGTGGAGGGAAAAGAATAAGAAACATTTATAAAATTCTTTTATTTTAGCCTCAGACTGAATATTTGTACAGGTATTAGAGAAGCACTATTCCCATTATCTTCAAATGTATGAAGAACGCATGGTACTACTAAGTTGATATGATCTCGAGTACATTTTAAACAAAAAGTGTCTTCCGGAATATCTTCATAGAATTTACTCTACTTAATATATAATTATTCCTGTATTTTGGAGTATTAAAGTAATTTGAATCTATATCTATTTATCAAAGCAATAAGTATTTGTAATGAGAAAAATGTTTAAAAATCATCACTGTACGTATACTTATATACACAGTAAATTACACAAACCTATTTATAATGGTTAGAAACGACTCGAATGGGTAATGAAGAAAAACTTTAATATAAGTTTCACATAACAGCGAATGTACAACGTTTCGACAA
>NW_013665825.1:334757-370258 GCF_000517525.1 Limulus polyphemus | reverse complement strand
AAGAAGTCACATGACCGGAACTATTGCAAAACTTAGAAGAGGTATTAAATCTAGTGGTTTTTCATTTTTACTTTTTTTCTTTAACAGAAAGTCAACAGTTGTTATAGAAAAACAACACCGGGGAGGTTTATTATTCGTAGCATAATACAATATTCTAAGCGTATAATTTATATTATAAACATCTCTACTTTATTTAGTAAAAATAAGGCTTTGTAGACGAGGAATGTAGAAATTATAGACGAAAACAAGCAAGGCGAAACACACGCCAAATTAAAATAAGTTTATTGAAGAAAGTAAAAACAATGTTTTCGGCACTGACCCTTCATCGGATTCACAGTGTGAACAAGTGGAGCTACACGAGGGTTACCTGCGCTAGCCGTCCGTAATTTAGCAGTGTAAGACTAGAAGGAAGGCAGCTAGTCATCACCATCATATTATAAGGCCCTCACGGTTGAGAGGGCGAGCATATTTGGTGGGACGGGGATTCGAACCCGCGATCCTCAAATTGAGAGGTCAAGCGTCCTAACTACCTGGCCATGCCGGCCAGTGAGAACAAAATGGGTGTTAGAAGAGGTAGTCTGGAACAACTAATTAAAACGACGAATAAGAACAAAAAAAGAAACTGTAATTCGAGAAAGTTTTCTTAAGCTTGATACAACAACAAAAAAGTACTAGAAGTAATACAGATTTTTACTCAGCTGAACAATGCTACATGAGATGAAACGTCACGAAAAAAAAAACAGACAGTAACTTAGAGCAGTGGTGCATAAACATATGTGGATCATATTGTTTTACTTATTCTAGACGTATATGTGTAAAGTGCCATACCTAGCCGAACTATACGTATGTGGATCATGTTGTTTTACTTATTCTAGACGTACATGTGTAAAGTGCCATACCTAGCCGTACTATACGTATGTGGATCATATTGTTTTACTTATTCTAGACGTATATGTGTAAATTGCCATACCTAGCTATCTAGGATATGTAAAACAAAATAATCCACATACGTATAGTACTGCATGTGTAAAGAAACCATACCTAGTCTTGACGTACGTATGTGGATCATGTTGTTTTACTTATTCTAGACGTACATGTATAATGTGCCATACCTAGCCGTACTATACGTTTGTGGATCATGTTGTTTTACTTATTCTAGACGTACATGTATAAAGTGCCATACCTAGCCGTACTATACGTATGTGGATCATGTTGTTTTACTTATTCTAGACGTACATGTGTAAAGTGCCATACCGAGCCATGACATACGTATGTGGATCATGTTGTTTTTAGTTCATCACCAGTAAACACATCCTACATTTTTTTGTCGTTTAATGAAGAAGGGGTTTCTTTGGGAACAATGAGCTTAGTGGGCTTTAGGCTATTAGAAACAAAATTAACTTCACGTCACTTTGACGGTTGTGAGAAGTGTTTACAAGCAGACAAACAGAAGTGCTACAAAACTTGACGGTTGAGAGAAGTGTTTACAAGTAGACAAACGGAAGTGCTACAAAACTTGACGGTTGAGAGAAGTCTTTACAAGCAGACAAACGGAAGTGCTACAAAACTTGACGGTTGATAGAAGTGTTTACACGCAGACAAACAGAAGTGCTACAAAACTTGACGGTTGATAGAAGTGTTTACATTGATGGTTGAAAGAAGTGTTTACAAGCAGACGAACAGAAGTGCTACAAAACTTGACGGTTGAGAGAAGTGTTTACAAGCAGATAAACAGAAGTGCTACAAAATCGTCCTCTAAAAATATATCATACACAGATGTACAGAACGAATAACAGCGAATGGTAATTTCCACGTAGCTATAAAGAAAACACTTTGTGAAATACGTGAATATTAGATATTTTGAATGTTCGAGTCATTGTTCTCTTCGACAGGGCACTTTCCTATCAAATAGTAAGTAGTGTTCATCTCGTAGGCTTAAGATGTCTACAAGTGACTGATTTAAGCTAGTTGAGAATCTCTCTGTTTTGTGACATGGTTTAATGATTAAGAAGTTCAGAATGTAAATCTCAGGGTTAATAGTTTGAGTCCCCGTTACAATAAAAACGCGCACTGCACTTTGGAGCCGCAGGTGAGTAAAAAGAGAAAGTGTAGTATCCCATTATGCTGTCAGACAAGAGTATCTCGAAAGTTGGTGGTGTGTGCTATTGAATAGTTGCCCTACCTCTAGTCTACCAGTTCAAAATTAGGGCGGTTATGAGCAGATAGTCCCTGTGAAACTTCGCGCGAAAATTCTAAACAAACAAACAACTTTTCGTGTCACTTTTTGTTTGAGAGGCTTTTGTGTCCCTTAATTCCTCCATCGCATGTTAACGTTTGTTCTTGTCACGAATGTTATGTTTTCTTATATCATTAGAGATTTTTTTTCATGTACGATACACCGTCCATGTCCGAAAAGTCTTTCTTGACCCTTGGATTGTAAACGTTAAATTTCATACAGAAAATTTCTGCTAAAATCCTGGAAGTAGCAGCAACACGAAGCTACCTGCTGAGAACGAACATCTTAAGTCTCAGCAGTTTTAGGCCTAGCCTACAGTACATCCTGCTCGACTGGAAAAAAAAAGGAGGAAGAAACAGGGACGGCACGTCAAACAAAATGACCAGCCTGTTGTAAGAAATCTGAAGTGCCGCAAGGGGCGTGGGTTGAGGTATCTGCCTCCCCTCTCCTTCCATCTTTCCATCACGTTAAGTAGAGGGGCGGGCCAGCTAACACTCTGGAGAATAGTGGCGGTACGCTTTTATCGCCCTACAGTTCCTTGTTGTTGTTCTGATAACCGAACTCATGGAAGAAAAAAAAAACAAGCTCAGCTTGCATAAATGATAGATTCTGTTTAAATGAATACGTCTTAACTATCATGCAAAATCCGTTTCGGTTCTATAAAGTTGGGTTCTCATGAAATATTGCGCGTTTCTTCGTCTTGGCTTTGTGATGATTTTTTTAAATATCCAAATACTTTTAAGATTTTTTTTTTTCATGTTTATCAGGATTAAATAAAAGTATACGTATCCCAGTCGCCCTCATGAACTCTGGTATTCGGCGGAAGGTCTCGTCGACACAGGATATAATGTATATGGTGTGGTTGACATATTATTATACATTCTTCTTTAATTTCAATCGTACATTTTTAGAATTAGTCTACACTTCTGAAAATATATGACTAATTGCATTAAGTAGCTGTTGTCTTTCAATAAAACAATATTCAAAGTATGATGGTTCGGATGGTTAGTATTGTTGAAACTTCACACCCTATGAAGACAAACATTGTTGAAGGAAAAACAATCGTGAGAGCTCGAGCTTCTAGATTTTTAGAGTAAACATCTATGTTTTCTTCTATCAGAACAGCGAAATAACTGTGAAAAAACACGATTTCATCTTTGAATTTCCAAAAAATGCAGTTCATATGGTAATTAGGATTACTTGATATATATATGGAACTGTTTGATAAGTTGTTAGATATGTGTAGTCATCATATAAAATATATTAACAATGGCGCAGAGTGGGTAACTGTTTTGTGAGTTTTTAGATATGTGTAGTCACCATATATATAATATATTAACAATGGTGCAGAGTGATGGACTGTTTGGCGAATTGTAAAGTACGTGTAGACACCATGTAAAGAATATTAACAGTGATGCAGAGTGGGTAACTGTTTAGCGAGTTATTAGGTACGTGTAGTCACCATGTAAAATATATTAACAATGGTGCAGAGTGAAGGACTGTTCTGTGAGTTTTTAGATATGTGTAGTCACCATATATAATATATTAACAATGGTGCAGAGTGAGAGACTGTTTGGCGAATTGTAAAGTACGTGTAGTCACCATGTAAAGAATATTAACAGTGATGCAGAGTGGATAACTGTTTAGCGAGTTATTAGGTACGTGTAGTCACCATGTAAAATATATTAACAGTGATGCAGAGCGAGGCACTGTTCTGTGAATTTTTAGATATGTGTAGTCACCATATATAACATATTAACAATGGTGCAGAGTGAGGGACTGTTTGGCGAATTGTAAAGTACGTGTAGACACCATGTAAACAATATTAACAGTGATCCAGAGTGAGGCATTGTTTGAGTTGTTAGATATGTGTAGTCACCATATAAAATATAATAACAATGGTGCAGAGTGAGGGACTGTTTGGCGAATTGTAAAGTACGTTTAGACACCATGTAAAGAATATTAACAGTGATCCAGAGTGAGGCATTGTTTGAGTTGTTAGATATGTGTAGTCACCATATAAAATATATTAACAATGGTGCAGAGTGAAGGACTGTTTGGCGAATTGTAAAGTACGTGTAGACACCATGTAAAGAATATTAACAGTGATCCAGAGTGAGGCACTGTTCTGAGTTTTTAGATATGTGTAGTCACCATATAAAATATATTAACAATAGTGTAGAGTGGGGGACTGTTTGGCGAATTGTTAAGTACGTGTATTCACCATGTAAATTAAATTAACAGGGGCAGGGTTGGGAACTGTTTTGCAAGTTGTGTCTTTGGATGGTTTTATCGTGTATTTTCAATGGATGGATTATAGAAAACACCATTTTATTAGTATAATATGTTCGATCCCTTCTTAGTACGATGTAAAATATGTCACTTGTAATCCTGTTGTTTATTATCAGTTTGTGTTAATTTTACACGATTATCACCAGAGAATACACTAGTGTTGAGAATTTTCGTTCATGGAAAGTTGAAATAAAAAACTCAAATATAGAATCTTATAGACGAACTGTTAGAGTTGGCAGCTATAACATGAAGAGTTTATTAGTTAGAGTCTACAAGTTTCTCATTGTGAATGAGATGTCTGTTTAATTAATCTGAATATCTAGTAAATCATTTTATAAAGCTAGTTCGAGGTTCGAATCGTGATAAACTGTTGAACATACTTCATATTTTCAGCTGTGGGCGCGTTATAAATGTGACAATCAATCCTGCTATTCGGTTAAAGTTAACCAAGTACACAACGGGTGCTGTTTTCTACTGGTTCTTCTCCCTTAGGAATATTTAAATTATTTCAATGTTTGACAAACAATATTCGTTTGAAATGTGATTTTTCCTTATAAATGAGAATATAAATTTTATCAAGAGAATTACTTCGTGAGACAGTTGTTTCTGTTTTGGCCAAACAAAATCAACGATTTGAGCTCGAAACGCGATAATCCACATATTAATTTCCTTTCAGGCACATTGTGCTACGGTATTAGAAGTAAAAACCATAAAACCAACGTTTTCTAGCACAAAAGGTAAAATCTTTATTATAATTTCAGCCGACTAGTTTCGGTAACACAATTACCATCACCTGTGGATACTAGCCCTGATGATGGTTACAGTAGATACTAGCCCCGATTATGGTTACCGTAGATACTAGCCCCGATTATGGTTACCGTAGATACTAGCCCTGATGATGATTACCGTAGATACTAGCCCCGATTATGGTTACCGTAGATACTAGCCCTGATGATGATTACCGTAGATACTAGCCCTGATGATGATTACCGTAGATACTAGCCCTGATGATGGTTACCGTAGATACTAGCCCTGATGATGGTTACCGTAGATACTAGCCCCGATGATGGTTACCGTAGATACTAGCCCTGATGATGGTTACCGTAGATAGTGGCCCTGATGATGATTACCGTAGATACTAGCCCTGATGATACTAGTCGGTTGTAACTAATAATAAAAAAAATACCTTTCATTCTGCCAAAAAATGCCGGATTTGTATTTTTTACTCTTAATACGCATATTATACCAGAAAAAAATATTTCAAGATATTTAAAATAAAGCATTATGGTGTGTAGATGGTCAGTTTCATTAGGTATATATGGGTTAAGCTCCTAATTATAAGATGAGGATGTTAATTGAAATAATGAATCTTGCTGTACTCTTAACCCTAGATTTAGCAATAGGATACATACGGGCCCCATTGGCTGTTTAAACAAATTTTTCTAAACTATTTATTAATCAAAGCATTTGTGTGTCCGTTATTGTGTTAAGTAGACGGTATTTAATAAGGTATATACAAACAAAAGAAAAGCTAGCATCAATATTTCAGTCAGTCCCATTAATTACCGTTAGGGTTTCCTGTGTATTTTACATAGAAAATTAGAGGTTTATGAACAGCCTGTTCGGTCATTTATTTAAACTGAGTTTTTCTCAAGCAAAAGCATAAAACTACTTAATACGATACAATCTACTAGATCTGAGCATGGATCTGTGGTTAACATACTAGAACTGTGAATCCGAAGACCGTAATTCGCGGTTTGTTACAACAAAAGCGCGTTTCGCACTTTCTGGCCGCGGGTGCGCTATAAGTGATGGTCATGTCCAACTATTCAGTCAAACAAGAGTAACCCAAAAGTTAGTGGTGGATATTGTTGACTAGCTGTCTTTCCTCTAGATTATCAGTTCAAAATTATGGACAGCTATACACAGATAGCCCTTCGTGTTGTTGTTTTGTAACAAATAAACAAAACGCAATCTGTGAACGGCATATAAATAAGATGGTGATTTTGAGGATTAATACTAAAAACTACTGAGTGTGTCTCTTCAACCAATCAGTGAATATAAAATTTTGAAAAAGTCCTATTGTTACTGGTCAGTTTATTATTATCAGTAAGAAACGAGAGTCCTCTCCCTCAGTCTTACAGCGGTATGTCTGCGGACTTACAATGCTAGAAACCGGGTTTCGATACCCGTGGTGGGCAGAGCACGCACAGTCCTTTCTGTAGCTTTGTGCAACAAACAACGAAGGAAACGAAAAAAAAAAATCATTCCGGATCAGTTATTGTATGAAAAATATAAAACATAAATGGATACAAAAGATTTAGGTTAAAGTCGTTTCACGTGGTTATGTAGTCGCGAAACAGTTCTCGTAAAAAATGGTTTGGTTTTGATATTCGACAAATCACTCAAACACTACGTTTTTGACTGTTAAAGTCGTACGCATGAATTTTGAATCAGTTTGGTTATAACTAATTTTGAAGCAAAAAGTGCGTGTTTTAAGAACTAATTTTTAATATCTACTGTAAATACATAAAAAAAATGCTCGTAACACTAAAGACTGTGGTGTTATAAACTAAGGTTAAAGTTCAACTCCATATAACGTTAGTTTCTTGATACTCATCGCACGAACTAATTACTAATAGTTCTAACAAATATTAAATAACTCGTATAACATCTTACAAATATCGTCAAGACACTTTAAGGAGTATTAATATTCTGTTGTTGTTCGTGACTATCTTCAATTGTACAATAAGATTCGAGAAATATTAGTCTGAGTTTGATACGTTCAAAACTAAAGTCCAAGTGTGGTTTGGTTTGCATTTTGCCCAAAGCTAGCCGTCCCTAATTTAGCAGTGAACGACTAGAGGGAAGACAGCTGGTCATCACCACCAACTCTTGGGTGGGTGGTGATGACTAGTTGCCTTCCCTCTAGTTTTACACTGCTAAATTAGGGACGGTTAGCGCAGATAGCCCTCGTGTAGCTTTGCGCGAAATTGAAAAGCAAACACATTGGGAGCTCTACTTTCAAGTGAAAACGGTCTACCTTTTGGGGGGACGGGGATTCGAACCTGCAACCTGCAGATTGTGAGTCGAGCGCTCTTACCAACTGGCCATGCCGGGCCGTAACCTTTGAATAACTGACGATTCTATGAAACCATAAACAATGTAATGGTCATCTCATTACAAACAATTGTTTGATTGCATATTTCGGGTAGCCGCGCAAAGTGTTAACAGCCACTAAGTTTGTCCATTCTAAATTTAGGATTATACATGCTGTGTAATCACAATTAGTATTTCAAAAATTCATTTTTTTTTCAATGAAGTTATGTTTTATGATTTTAAAAAATACAAGATTTTGTTATTTTTGG
The DNA here is from genome assembly GCF_000517525.1 of Limulus polyphemus. Taxonomy (NCBI): domain Eukaryota; kingdom Metazoa; phylum Arthropoda; class Merostomata; order Xiphosura; family Limulidae; genus Limulus; species Limulus polyphemus. The sequence continues at coordinate 362,362 of NW_013665825.1, read as the reverse complement.
ATATTCGCGTAAAGCTACATAAGGGCCATGGTCATTCCTAATTTTAAAGCGATAAACTGGAAGAAAAGCAGCCAGTCAATAGCACCCACCGCCAACTTTTGGGCTTTTTTAATGGAATAGTGGGATTCGACCGTGACTGTTGCAACCTCAACCAAAGAATGCGCAATGGAATTCGAATCCATGGATTTTCGGCAGCTACTGCTAGGTATAAACGAGCGTAGTACTCGAGATTCTATATTTCGCCGTATATACACAAATGTATTATTTTCCCGCTACCTTATGTGAAACGACATAAGGTTTGTAGTTAAGCTGCCCACTGCGGGTATCGAAACCTGGTTTCTAGCGTTGTAAGTCCGCAGACATACCGCTGTGTCACTGGGGGACACGACATAAGTGTCATCATTCCGGCATAAATTTAGGGTTAATATGTTTTCTATGATAAATAGCGCCGTGGTACAGTATGGCAGTAAAAATAAGGCAGATACGTATGCGTAAAAGCATATTTTTTCTTACTATATATATCATGTAATAAAAGACGATATTTAAAACAGTTGTTTCGTGTAAAGAGTTTTGGTTTTAATGGACTGCTCCTGCTTGTTTGTATAGTGAGACGACGTTTCAGCTTCTATACTGAGGTCTTTTCGGGTGTTTTGTGTTGAAAGTTTTGGTTTTAATTATTGCTCTTCCTGTTTATAGAATGGAACGACGTTTAAAATTCTATACTGAGGCCTTCTTCGGGTGTTTTGTGTTGAAATTTGGTTTTAATTATTGCTCTTCCTGTTTATAGAATGGAACGACGTTTAAAAGTCTATACTGAGGCCTTCTTTGGGTGTTTTGTGTTGAGAGTTTTGGTTTTAATGACTGCTCTTGCCTGCTTCTAGAATGGGACGACGATTAGAATTCTATACTGAGGCCTTCTTTGAGTGTTTTTCAACAGGCATTTTAAGTCTCAAGTTTTATATGCTTTCAATATAATGTAGCGACTTTTTTACTTGTGACTAAATATGTGTTAGTTTTAGATACTATTAATAAAGCTCCACATTTTTAACATAACACAAGTAAATTAGCGTATATTAAAGTAAAACTCACCATTACTTCTATTAAGTTCCTGTAAAAAATTCAAATACTAGTTTGGTTCTTCTGATAATATTCAAGACACAACTCATTATATATATTACTATAGCATACACTAACCTTCTATTGCACGCATTATGAAAGTATTGTGAAAACGTTTTCTTTGAATTTCTTACTTAAATAGGTTTATATTGCACATACATTATGTTTTTGTGAAATACGTTTTGGTAAGTTATAAATGGGTACGTTACCTAGAAGTAACATTGTTTAATTGAGGAACCAGTAAAAATAATTCCATGTTTTATTTAAACTGAATTGAAGTATTAGTACGTGTATTAAACAACAAAGATAGATTTATTATCTGTACGTTACAATAGACAATAGAGGGCATTAAAGTGTTCAATAGTTTGTTTGTTATGGATTTCGCGCAAAGCTACACGAGGGCTATCTGCGCTAGCCGTCCCTAATTTAGCAGTGTAAGACTAGGGGGAAGGCAGCTAGTAATCACCACCCACCGCCAACTCTTGGGCTACTCTTCTACCAACGAATAGTGGGATTGACCGTCACTTTATAACGTCCCCAAGGCTAAAAGGGCGAGCATGTTTGGTGTCGAGCCACCTGGCCATGCCGGGCCGCGTACAATAGAGGGTTAATACGATAAATTCGATCATACTTATTGTTTTACAATGGAAAAACGTCAGAGGATTTATTTATTATAATGATTATGAGGATAATTAACTGAGGTAGCTTGGAGAAAAAAATCTGCTATTTTTATAACCAGTTTTGATAATACTTACTAAGTTTCACAGCCTTAACATATTTTAATTGTAATATTTAAATGTTAGTCTATATATTTTCTCTGAAACTCTTCTTGTTTATATAGATATTTAATGAATGTACGATTATAAATGTACCATTAGAAGCATAGGACATTTTGTGATTGAAAATTTTAAAAATAGTTTATTTATTCATTTATTTGTTTTGTTATGAGGTGGCTTTCTAAAACGTCCGAAAAAAAAGGAAAGTTCGCTAACATCCAGAGTTCGATTCCCCGCCGTAGACAGAGTGCAAATAACCCATTGTGTAGCTTTGCGCTAAAACAATAACTATGTGAACTCGTGTGCTAAACTATTGTGTTAATTTCAAATCATGGATTTGGACAATATAGAGGAATTAATTTTGATCTGACTGAGTACTCCTTCGCCCGAATCAAGTCATTTATTCAATCGACTTCGAAAAATACAAGCACAAAACAAAACCCACAGGAATACCTCTATAATGACATAAGCTGATTCAGAACTACCACAACAGCAATGCTACTCTCTCAATACTTTAAAACAGAGCGAATTAAATGGTGATAATTTCTTGCGATTATAAGTAAGTGTTAGTTGTCAAATGGAAGTTCTATTGTATTATTAACGCGGTACAGTTTGTTTACTCTATAACGCTATGAAGGAACAGCTCGTGGAAAAACAAACCATGGCCCGTCAGCGGATGAGAAATTAAGAGCGTTAAAGGTTGACTGTATATAGTTCTGCCCACAAAAAACCACAAACCTAGTAGCAGTTAAGCTGGGCAACAAATCTCCCAGCTTTGTTTACTGTACCATAAAAGGTCAGAAGATTTATGAGAGTATGCAGCTATTTAATGGGCCTGGCTTTCGAAAGAAAAAATCGATTAAGAACAAAACTTGAGTAAAACTTAGCGCCACAAAACTGCGAATTTTCTACAATACAAACACCTATTCATACCAAAATATATATATATACAAAAAAACTCTTTATTCATAGTGCTATTATTTGGAAATATTTATGGCTCAACTTTACTGTTTTTATCACCAAGAATTAAACTCCATTCTGATAAAAGGTTTCCAACTTAAACCGTTAAAGAATTTATGCGATTGCACCATGATCTATTACACCATATATTCCAGAGTAGAGGAGTAAAATAAATTATCATTTTGAAAAGCATTTAAACAAACCTTAAGGTATGTTCCTCCTAAAAATTCACATCTGGTTCTAAGATAAACCAGTTTAAGAACATTTTAAAGCCTCGTATTAAACCGCTTATCATATGTGCGGTGTTAACGTTTTTACAGCTCCGAGACTGGATGAAAAGCTCTGAAAAACAGTAAATATTATACGTTTCTATTTTACATTTTGCTTAACTTTCAAAGTTTTAAATCTACTTCATTGCATTTAACTATACTGATCATTACTTAAACACTTAACACATTGTTCCCCATTACTCTATATAATTCTCAAAAATCTTGTATTACAAATTGAAAAATAAAGATTTATGTTGACAAATCAATTTGGTTGAAGTGTCGATAAAAACGTAATTACTTCTTTTCCTTTTTCAAACCATCGTAAATTTTCTTCTTCTTTAAGCCTAACCTTTATATATATATTTTCTTTCAACTCCCATTGCTTTTACAAACTCGCTGTCAGTTTATCCGTTTCGCCCTTTCTTATCCAACTTCACTGTTGAAACACCAGATATTTATTTCCAACCCTTCGTTATAATATTTATATTCAGTTGGGTTTTTAATAGTTTTAAATAGTTTTTAAAGTAATTCACCGTTTCATGAGCCCATATTTCTTTACACTCCACTACTGAAATACAGTAATTCAACGTTTCATGTACTTTTCTTTTTAAATACTTCTCTGCAGCGATATATTACATGCAGTCTCATTGGCCAATCTTTCTTAACTCTTTTAAAACTTCTATGCAGCGATATATTACATGGAGTCTCATTGGCCAATCTTTCTTAACCATTTTAAATACTTCTCTGCAGCGATATATTACATGCAGTCTCATTGGCCAATCTTTCTTAACTCTTTTAAACACTTCTATGCAGCGATATATTACATGGAATCTCATTGGCCAATTTTTCTGAACTTTAACACTTCTATGCAGCGATATATTACATGGAGTCTCATTGGCCAATTTTTCTTAACTTTTTAAACACTTCTCTGCAGCGATATATTACATGGAATCTCATTGGCCAATCTTTCTTAACCCACTTTCTACGGTAATATGGTATTTCACAGTGTCCTTTATCTAGCTATGGTCAATATCTATTACTTATTTTCAAACTCTTTCTCACGAGTACTTTACTACATACTCACCTTTATATTGTAATTCATTCCATCAAATCATCTCAGATTATTCTGCATAAATTCTCTAACAGAATCAGGCTGATTATTTAATCGGATAATCTTAATCTCCTATTATTAACTCTTTCAGTTAAACGGAGTTTGTGTGCTCGTTTTAGTGCAAAGCCACATTGGGCTAGCTGCTATGGCCACCGAGAGAATCTAACCACGGACTTTAGCGTTGTAAGTCCGTAAAATTACCACTGACCAACCGGGGAACAGCTAAAAGCGGATTTGAGCAAACAATGACACGTTTACTTATTTAACTGGACACTTAAGTATATCCGAAAATTTTACATTTCATTAGCTAATTCATGCAGCAAAAGCTTCAGCAAAAGTGTTAAAGTATTTTATGATTATAAATTTTGGAATTTTAGTTTCATGATATATATACATATATATATATATATAAAATAAAGTATAAAGTTTCATAATCTTTCATAATTTTTATTTTACTATTTTAACAACCCGGATTAATCATCAAAATAAACCTAAAAACTTTTATATTTTTTTTTACTAGATGTATTTAAAAATATGACAACATAATAAAAGGATAAAATAATATATATATATATATATATATTGTATATACAAACACCCTCCCCATATATATATATATTGTGAATAGAGAGATAAAGGTTATATTCATGTCCAATGAATATTGTAATTTCTGTATTTTCAGAGATAATTTATACCTCTCTCAGTCTTCCATAATGTATTTCAAACGAGTAGAGTATGTTAACCTATTTAACCTTTAGGTGTTGTGCAATAACCATTAGTAAAAGAATGGCCCTAGAGAAGTAGATTGTATATGTAATCTGTTTCTGCCTTGACTCCATTTTCTTATAAAATAAAAGTTAGATAATTATAAAAATAAAAAATAAGAGTATCAATAAAATATACTCATATTATTTCTGGAGTAATATTTAATAGTTTCTTACCCGTTTAAGGAACGTGTGGCGATTGTGGCGGCCTCTTAAGGCGTGCTTTATATTGGAGAATAATGCAAGAAATTGCATCTAGTGATATGTTTAGTAATGGATAGAAACCACAGTGAATATCTGTGCTATAGCTCACTATTTTCAGTAGTAGAAGCCAACAGATTGAAATCTGCCATTTTTGTACAACTATAGAACACTAAAAATAGTACATTTGTCGCTTCGTGGTGTTATAGTCACCAAATCACATTACCTTTGTCGTTCCATCTCAATAATAGAGCACCAATTATAAGACACCAAATCATAATATTAGTTTACTTTTGTCGCTTCGTGGTGTTATAGTCACCAAATCACATTACCTTTGTCGTTCCATCTCAATAATAGAGCACCAATTATAAGACACCAAATCATAATATTAGTTTACTTTTGTTGCTTCGTGGTGTTATAGTCACCAAATCACATTAACTTTGTCGTTCCATCTAAGTAATAGAGCACCAATTATAAGACACCAAATCATAATATTAGTTTACTTTTGTCGCTTCGTGGTGTTATAGTCACCAAATCACATTACCTTTGTCGTTCCATCTAAGTAATAGATCACCAATTATAAGACACCAAATCATAATATTAGTTTATGAGTCATGGCAATGGAGCCAAATCTCACATACTTTCTGTTCTAATTACTGATGAAATTTTGGTCAAACTCAAATCAATAAGATTTATAAATGCACAAAAATTATCATTTTATTTTTTAAAGGAAAATCGTTCACTTCCCTCGTTCTGAAATTATTTGTTTTTGTTTTGAAAGTATAATTATGCTAACCCTAAGAAAATATTTCTTTGGTCATTGTTTCAAATACATTTCTCTTATTAAACACTTCACAAACAAATACAGAGAGAACAATAACGTACGTGGTCTTTTGCGATCAATATCAATGCTCGTAACAGCGTTGAGACTTCAAAACCGGTAGTGGCTTAATGATTAGCATGTAGGGTTATAGATATGAGGGTCCAGGGTTCCAGACGTGACGTAATTAAAAACTTTCTGCACTTTCAACTGTGAACGCGTCATAAAAGTGGCAGTCAAGTTAATTCAAAGAGCCAAACAAGGCTACTTTCTCTGCCCTCAGATCAGTAGTTCAAAATTAGGGACGGCTGTGCTTAAATCCTAGGGGTGGGTCTTTAACCTAGTCGTTTTAGCTCATGTGTCGCATAAAGTTGAAAATGCGAATCAAAAATAGATATTCATGCCTTTAAATATCACTGCTATATTTCTCTGTTGCTTTAAAATCAATAATATGTCAATAACAGATATCACTGTCACAAGTTTTAAAATGACTCACTGTAGCTGTAATTTAAAAATCCGTAAGTACGGGTCTCATTGTAGCAATAGTAATAAGGAATAATAAACATGAGGAGTTTTTAAACTAGCTATTTCAGAAACAACTTTTTCTACTATTTCTAAGATCAGAATTTTTTTATTACACCCAAACGAGTAAGCATAGTGTGAATTGATTAAAAAATGAATTACTGTTTAAATAACTTTGTAATTCGAATGTTGACATGTATCCTTTTAAACCTTCACTTTTCAATAAATGTAGGTTATATTCAACAGCCTGAATCATTCATTACAGAAGTAAATTTTATAAAGAAATAATCTACACCCTCCAATCTTTCAATACAAAATGTAATTTGTATATTCCAAATACATACAAAACGGGTTAAAAAAATCGGTTTCGTCACTCCTAGAGTGACTTATCAGCCATGAGTAGAAAAACAACTATTAGTATTATTTGGATCCCTGATATCATACAGCGAAAGTGTACACGTGTAATGTATTTATACATTATGGATGTAGAGCAGATACCAAAACTAAAACTTAAAATACTTCTGAATACTTTTTACAGCTTCACGATATATGTTTATACACATTTGATGAAGTGGGAAAAAATAGGTATATTTTCTCTTACATTCTTGGCTTTGATAACCTATGACAACTTCAAAATAAGTCCGAAACAAGTCCGTATCTTTGCATGCAATTACAATACAAAAAACTTTCTTGCCTGATCTTAAGAACATTAGGTAATCTAATTTTAAAATAAACAACTCTGATGCAAACTATGTCCTCAAGAACACAATTATTATCTTGTTGTGTTTTTTTATAATTATGATCTTCTTCATACCGCGTTGATGTTCTTGTCTTTGCAAACTTTGAGACAACAAGAACACTTCTGTATCTTTTATTAAGCCGCCAACCATTAAGTACAGTTATTTTTATAATCACATGGTTTTTAGTAGGGTTTTCATTACAGACGTCGAAAGTCCAAGGGACTTGTTATGCCTTTCAAGCTAATTTGGTTGGTTCCTTATACATATTCCCAACCAGTTTTCTCGTTTAGGGTTAATGAACAAGAAAAAAGATGTATCAAGTTTTAAAAACAATTTCCAACCGCAGCCACTTCACATCCTTTACTCAATATGTTCTTTTTAGTTTGGTGCGGACAACATCAAGCACTTCTCATTCTTTACTCAATACGTTCTTTTTTGTTTGGTGCGGACAACATCAAGCACTTCACATTCTTTACTCAATACGTTCTTTTTAGTTTGGTGCGGACAACATCAAGCACTTCACATTCTTTACTCAATACGTTCTTTTTTGTTTGGTGCGGACAACATCAAGCACTTCACATTCTTTACTCAATACGTTCTTTTTGGTTTGGTGCGGACAACATCAAGAGTGTCAGTCTATTGTTTTCAGTCGAAAGATAAATAAATTCATAGATAAATAAAAAAGCGACATTGACTTTTACAGAAAATCTCACTCTACCGTACTGTTGACATTTCCGTGTGCCTAATCTACATTTTCATAACTTTTCCATCAAATATCCATTGTGGGAGGAAGGCGTAGCGTGACTGGAACGTCTAATTATATTCCTGACTCTACCTTACAAATCAGAAACGCCAAGCCATGTTGCCCTTCTTCCTTGTACCACTGTTTTGCAGGAACGTCATCTATGTGTACTTACCCTTCATAATATTTTCTCCAAAGTATACCTAATGACCCTTGAAAGTAAACACGCAAGACCATGAGTTCCCTGCACGGAAGGTGTATTAAAGTGTTGATTCAAACACATATTGAGATCTCTGTACACCCATGGGACGGAAAACCTTTATTCTCTGAACCTCACTGGTGAATCTAACTAATATAGCAAGAATTTGTTCTACTCGTAGAAACATAAACTCCTTCAAACAGTCCAGAATAAAATAAAACAACTCTCTACGTGTTTTCTAGTGTAATTATCTTTATTATTCAAGACATATTGAACCATTAGGAGAAAAGGTATGTTTTATATATATCTATATATGCGTGTTCTTCAGTTTTTACTTACCTTCAGTTAAGTATTTAATCGCTCATACACATGAACTTTTCTAAACCAGCTCTTCATACACTGTCTGTTACAGAATACAGGATGTCGCAGAAGTCTGAACCCATAGGGAAAAATACACAATGTATTATTTATTTATTTATCATTCAAATAGCATGCCATTAACAGCCATACGCATATCAATTCTTGGTATACTGTGCCATCAGGGTATTTTCTTTCCTGAGATATGTACAACTGACATTAGAAATGTGTTTGTTTAAATTTAACAATACAACGCTTCTTTTCCCTATTGGTCCAAACTTCTGGGATACCCTGTACAGTAATGTGGATTCTGTCTGTTTGTTTGTTTCACAAATGCTAGCTGCCCATAACTGTTCCTAATTTTGAACTGTTAGACTAGAAGGAATGCAGTTCGTCAACAGCTAACTCTTGTCTGACCAAATGATAAGATCTGACCATTGTGATATTTCGAGTTGTTAAACAAAAAGTGACTTATTAACTATCGTTAACTTATCAGTCCTTTAACTCAGTTGATAGAGCTCTTGCTTTTAGTGCGAGTAGTTTCGGGATTAAATCCAACTCGCGGAAGAAGCAAAGAAATGAATTATCGCAGAAACTTCTTTCCCTCTGACAAACAAGTTTCGTCTTTGGGTCTTATCTCAGTGTTGTAGGACCATCACTAGTTCGTCTTATGTTATTTTATTTATGTTCTTGGCTCGGATTCAAGCAGGATTCGAACCCAAGGCTAGCTGCGCTCAAGCAAGTGCTCTGCCAATTAGGCTAGAGGGTTAATTCACTAGGCCTTGCTAATAAGTCACTTTTTTTTAACAAATCGAATGATATAGCTGTTATAGCTGACCCATGACCCTAAAGTGCGGAGAGCGTTTTTGTGATAACGGGTTGCAAAACATGAATCAGCCAAGTGTATAGCATGGCCAGGCTGTAAATTCACCACACCCAGCTCAGTAATGTGGGTAAGCTACAGTCTTAACAGCGGTTTCAAAAAAAGAAGTTTTAAAAAAAAAGTGCCTGTTAGTTTTTCAAATGTCTTTGTGTGTGTTCCTTTTATGTAACTTGAATTTAGCAATGGTTACATCTGAATTTTTTAGTAACAGTTTGCTTTGAAAAAAAAGTGTATAATAACAAACTGTTATGTATAGTTGCCACCAATCTAGCGTCAAAGAATGAAGTCTGAAACACATTAAACATATCTAAGTAACACAATTTTACAACAATCCTAGAAGAAAACAAAAAGGATGATGATAAAGAAAGACAATGATGAACTGTAATTCGTTCTTTGTTGTCGTCTTCATTTTGTCTTCCTTTATTTGGCGTTACTTCTTTCTGTTTCCTGAAGTGTGTATATATATATATATATATATTTGTCATCAAAACTTTCTTTATTATGCACGTATTTGTAATACAGGTACAAATTCAACTATGAGAGATACATGAATTGATTTCATAATAGGCGTTTTGTTTTATAAAACAATCAGATCGATGCACAAGGCAGAAAAATACCTTTTTTAATCTGTAGTACCAAACTTTGTCTTTATTGCATATTAAATGGTTTATTACTCAAGTGAAAAAAAAAAGATACTTTGTAGAAGCTGTTTCTAATCTCGACTTTGTCTTCTTCCTCTAGCTCCTACAATGGCATACAATATGATTTATGAGATATAGGTCTGCAGAAACTAAACCAGAAGCTCTTCCTGCAGAAATAGTGAAAGGTCTTTTCGTTGTTGTTGTTGTTGCTGGTTACCTCTATGCCTTAAAGAAGTGTTTCCAGAAGCAGTGACTGTGATTTGTCCAAGGAGTCAAGATTTTAGCAGGGATTGGTCCCTTGGGTAACTCAGACACCGCGTCGACGGTTATCAGCTTGAAGGATCGGTGTCCATGGAAGGCTAGAGTGGAGAGCATCTGTCACCGCGTCGTCTTCTTGCTCGGTTCTTTATTTATTTGATGTAACAGCTCCTTGACCGTGTTTATTTTTCCTTTTTCTTTTCCTTCGTGATAAGAAGATTTTCTCTGGTAGAGAACAAGAGAGTGGACTCCAACAAACCTTAAGATTTGCGAAAAATAAGTTTATAAACAACATTTTATAAACCTATCCTATAATAATCATCTCATTACTGTGACAAATATATATGTTGGTAATTTATTAGGGTCTAAGTTAAACTGGTCGACATAGAAACATACGTGCTCAATCATTTTTGTCTCAATAGACTGTATGTATCTTTAACTAATTTGTTTTCAAATGCCTTTAACGTCAGCTCCTCTGTGATTATGTCTAATGTATAAAAAAACAAGCATTAGTTGTTTCATTCTTATTATATGGATAGAAAGTTTGATAACGATAATGGAGTTTTCAAACTTCGTACAGACATAATGATGTGCGTGTCTTCATATCTTATTTCCATCTATTTTCGGAGAGCATACGTTCTTCAAAAAGTGATATCTTTTGATATCTCGTTCTAAATGGTTTTAGAATGTGTTATTTTCATGGCTCCTTTTTCATGACGGGCTGAAGTAACATTGACCCATGGCTATTAATGAAGTGACCTCGTCCCGTATCTACTAATGAAGTAACCTCGTCCCGCGGCTACTAATGAAGTAACCTCGTCCCGTGGCTAATAATGAAGTAACCTCGTCCTGCGGCTACTAATGAAGTGACCTCTTCCCGTGGCTACTAATGAAGTAACATCGTCCCGTGGCTAATAATGAAGTAACTTCGTCCCATGGCTACTAATTAAGTAACCTCGTCCCGCGCTACTAAGGTTGAAGTTTGTTGTGAAAGGAATAAAGTGTGCATACGTTGTGTCGTAGTGCAGTTAAGCTAAACATGAAGCATACATATATTTATAATTTTTCATTATTTCCCTAACAAGCACTTACATACGCAAATAAAAATATTTTTCATAAGAAATGTAATATTTAATGACATAAATATACATGATAAAACTTGATAATAGAAATATGAAATGAAATAAAAACATAGTATTTGTTTTGTATGAAAGGTTACCAATTCAAAACAATGTTCACATTATTTCATTCTATTTCTTACAATGTGTTTGCATAATTATCGTCAAAGATTGCATGTATTTGAAATGAAAAAACAAATTCAACTGTGAGCGACACATCTGTTGATTTCGTAGTAGTTTGTTTGTTTTTTGTGAGAACAATCAGATCGAAGCACCAGGCAGAAAAGTGCCATTTTTAACCTGGGGTGCCAAACTTTGTCTCTGTTGCATGTTCAATTTTTATTACTCAAATGAGTGTTTTATAAAAGACGGCAAGATAATAAAGATAAATGTCTAACTGACGACATGTGCATAGTTTTGTTTATTTTACTTGCTAACGGTACTTATCCATTTGAATTATATTTGTGTTTAATAATGTCAAGCCTGTAGTCCACGTGCCGCCACTGCCACAATTATTTGACAGAAGATATGTGAAACTTCTACACATAGCGCAAAAATGTAATTAAACTTAATAATTTTATATGAAATGTTACCAGTTTAAAGCTTCACTTACCAAACAATATATTAACATATTTGATAAGGATCCAAACAATATATTAACATATTTGATAAGGATCCAAACAATATATTAACATATTTGATAAGGATCCAAACAATGTATTAACATATTTGATAAGGATCCAAACAATATATTAACATATTTGATAAGGATGTCAAACATGTTAATATATTGTTTGTAAGGACCAACGAGACAGCAGTGTGTAAAACACCTTAGAAATTTTTTTGATTATTTGTAGTTAAGCAAAAAAAAACTGAATAATGGGTTATCTGTGCTGTGCCAACCACGGATATCGAAACCCGATTTTTAGCGTTATAAGCTCACAGAATTACCGCTGAGCCACTGGGGCATCTTAAATTATCGTTTGCAGTTCCCTTCTTAGTTCTCCTTGGGGTTATATCCATAATTTATAACTTGAAGAAGCTACCAGCATTTGACAATATGGCAAACGTGACAAAAACAACAACTAATATATTCCACAAAAAACTTGGATAATTCAAGAGGAATAAAATACTTTCAAGAAATAAGAAATAAATAATAATGACGTCTATTTTCGAACATAAAAATTACTTATTAGATTTTAGAAAATAAGAGTGTCGCTTAGTAGGATATGATGAAAGCCACTTTTTTGTTTTTTGTTTCTTCTCTTCAATAAGGTAGCGATCCCTTAAGGTTTTACGGTAGAGTTCCTGAAGAGACGCTGAGCAAACAGTACGTTATGATACAGTTGTTATCAGGTAGAACGAACATTATTGTGCTACATTTCCTTCACCGGAAAACAACAAAGAACGTAAACGGCTATCCATTCTCCACCGGTCCTCATAAAAGGGTCGTTAATGAACACTCACCTTTCTTCAGTGTCCTGCGTCGGCCCTAGAGACACATAAAACATTGTGCTCTTCTCTGGAGTGTCGCCTGCCGACAAGCTACATGAAATGTGCATCAACAGGACCCAAACGATCAGTCAAGCCTTAGAGTACAACTAAGATAGTGTCTAACATAGTGCCTCAATTGGAAAACAAGTAACATTATAATGTATTACATGTGAGTGACTGAAACGATCTATACATGAGTTCTTCATAAATTATATGACAGCAAGGTAATAAAGAGAAATATCTAACTGACTAAATTAACATAGTTTTATCTATTTTATTTCCTAAAAGCACTTATGTATTCGATTTATACTTGTGTTTACTGTTGCCAAGCCTGTAGTCGTGCCGTCACTGCCACAATTATTTTGTCCCAAAATACATTATATTATGAACATTGTCTACAGCCAAGACGAAACATTTTATCATCATACACCGAAGTATGAGCATTATGAAGAAACCAAATTCGAATGTTTATGTAACTTATTATTATTGCTATTATTCGCTTTGGTGCAGTTTTAAGTAGAAATAAGTCTGTTAATTGCTAGGTTTGTTTGTTTGTTTGAATTTACGCACAAAGCTACACAATGGGTTATCTGTGCTCTGCCAACCACGGGTATCGAAACCCGGTTTCTAGCGCTGTAATTTCTCAGACATACTGCTGTGCCACTGGGGGGGGGGCTAATTGCTAGGAATCGTGCAAGAAAGTACTTAGGTGAATGTTACATTCAGTAGAAGGATAATATTTTGTTTGTGTGTTTGGAATTAAGCACAAAGCTACACAATGGGCCATCTGTGCTCTGCCCATCACGGGTATCGAAACCCGGTTTCTGGCGGTATAAGTCCGCAGACATGTCGCTGTGCCACTGGGGGGCATTTTCTAGTGACTCAGTACTAAACAATTCTTGGTTGTTATGTTCTTTAAACTTTCTAATCTTACATATTCTTGAGTTATTTTTTTCATTGTCGATAACACCAACAACAACAAAAAAAGCATCGTACCTTCCGTCTCTTGATATGTCTCCTTGAAATTCAACAAACAAAAATCGTTAATTAAAGGAGTTGTGTCGTTAATTGGCAAAAATTCGTAATTGTGTAACTAACGAAAAATAAAACATAAAATAAATTTAATACGTACCATCAAAATGGCCCCCCAGTAGCACAGCGGTATGTCTGCGGACTTACAACGCTAGAATCCGGGTTTCGATACCCGTGGTGGGCAGAGCACAGATAGCCCATTGTGTAGCTTTGTGCTTAACTTAAAAAACAAACAAAAACAAAACAAACCATCAAAATGACATATTTCATTTTCGTAAAGTAATCCGGATTTTAGTTTCGAAACGTAAGAAGTTGGTACCGAAAAACGTAAAAAAACGTTACAAAAAAAACAAGTAATGATTATCCGAAATGGACTGAAACATTTCAAAAATCGATAAGTACACCATAAATCACGTGTAGTTGAATCATTACGTTTTTTGCTATTGGAAAAACTTTTCACAGAAAGTATGTAAAAATGGCATTACTGTAAAGCTACTTGCTACACTTGGAAAAATCGATATTTTGTTAGTTTTGTTTCCTTCCAGGTATAGTCTAGAAAGTAGTTTTGAAGATGGTCTAGTCTATCGGTCCTGTTCGAATCATAAAGCTGCCTGATTGTTTCTAACTTTTAGATTTCTAGAACATGAAATTATGCGTAGTTTAATAACTCAGTTATGCTTTATTCAGTTATTTTTAGGGACAAGGGTGGCCTAATAGGTAACGTGTCCGGACGGTAAATCTTAGGTTTCGTGGTTCTCGACCCGTTATCACAGGACTTTGTGGCGGTGGGTGCGCTATAACAGTGACTATCCAATCACATAAGAGTTGACAATGGGTGTTGTTGACTATCTGCTTTTCTTGTAATCTATTACTTCAAAATTAGGGAAAGTCATGCACAGATATCCCCTATGTGGCTTTTTCGCGAAATTCTGAAGCAAACAAGCATTTATATTATTTTTTATTTATTTTACAAACTAAACCAAACAGGCTTTGAACTTACTGCGCATAATCTTTAAGATACTGCTTACACTAATTGCAAATCTGTCGAAATGAATTAATTATAACAACCTGAAGGACCATAACATCTATTCTGTGTTTTAGAAAGGAGCGAGTGCCAATTGTCTCTCTTTAAAAGCTAGTTCTCTAAAATAAAAATTTACAATGAAACCAGTTACACAAGAAGAACGTAAAACGAATGTCAAAAGTGACGCGAAAACGAATAGGCCGCCACTGCTTGGCATATGGCTTCCATTAAAATAAAATGTCAGGTTTTGTGCCCTGGGATTCTGGCGAGGCCAGTCTGTCAAGGTTCCTCTAAGAATCTGTCTAATTAAAGCTCGGTATTATTGCACCTTTTCAGAGGTCTTAACGCCCGTGGCGTTTGTCTAGCGCCATTTCAGATTTTATCAATCTCGGAGGTTTTTCCGAATGAGTACTAATGTTCTAAGCCTAATCGTGCGCGGTTTCTTTTTCATGTTTCAAGTTAGTGCCCAAAGCGCTATAAGTATTTTGTTTTCTGTCACTGATAACACTTACTTCATGTAATAATATATATATTCGTATGCATAACGAAAAAGTTTACGGAAATTTTGGTCAAGTACTATTCCAATTAACACCACACCATTATAGATATATAATTATATTTATTGAGCGTTCATTAACACATAATCAGGTTGAATAAGAATTCAAATAGGCTCTGTATTATTTAAAGTATGCGTAGGAATATTCATTCAATTCGTTCAATGATTAAAAATGATCAGTAACCACTTGTTTTAAAAGCTGTGTAATATGAGCTAATTAGTCGTTAATTTTCATTGTATTCTTTCCAAGACATTACAGAGAAATTAAAAGAGTCGCCTAGCAAGCTAGAAGACATTTATAACACTAGCAAGTTAGAATCTAATAATAGCATTAGCAAGTTAGAATACAATAATAACACTAGCAAGCTAGAATACAATTATAACACTAGCAAGCCTAAATACAATAATAACACTTGCAAGCTAGAAGACAATTATAACACTAGCAAGTTAGAATACAATAATAACACTAGCAAGCTAGAAGACAATTATAACACTAGCAAGCTAGAATACAATAATAACACTAGCAAATTAGAATACAATAATAACACTAGAAAGTTAGAATACAATAATAACACTAGCAAGCCTAAATACAATTATAACACTAGCAAATTAGAATACAATTATAACACTAGCAAGTTGGAATACAATAATAACACTAGCAAATTAGAATACAATAATAACACTAGAAAGTTAGAATACAATAATAACGCTAGCAAGTTAGAATATAATAATAATATCAGCAAGCTAGAATATAATAATAACACTAGCAAGTTAGAATACAATAATAACACTAGTAAGTTAAAATATAATAATAACACTAGCAAGTTAGAATATAATAATAATAACACTAGCAAGTTAGAATATGATAATAGCATGAGTAAGTTAAAATACAATAATAACACTAGCAGTTATAATACAATAATAACACTAACAAGTTAGAATACAATAGTAACACTAGCAAGTTAGAATATAATAATAACACTAGCAAGTTAGAATATAATAATAACACTAGCAAGTTAGAATATAATAATAACACTAGCAAGCTAGAATACAATAATAACACAGGCTTCCAATAGTTTTATTGTCTTTATATTTTTACATGTGTTACAGTAATTCCTCTACGCTGAATACGAAAATGATATCCACTTTCCTCCATCACGTACAGATTTTTCACAAAACGTCATAACGTAATTGTGAGACTAAAAGACGTAGATTTCACACACAAAAAAAATCAGGATGAATGAGGATGCATATGAGTTTGACATCAATGTTCTTCACTTTTCTTCAGTTTGTTTGTATTTTTGTTAACACGCATAATAGTAAAAAATGTTCATAGTGGTAAACGAAATAATAATTTGATCTAAGTAAGAGTGTGTTTTTTTGTAAAAAAAATTTAAAAAAAAATCCCTACGTGATAGAAAAAAATAAATATTATTTTCGAAATCTGCGTAGCTGAATTATGGAAAATCCGTTATTAAAGCCAGAACAACTTTTATGATGTTTAAATTCGCAGGCCTGTCTTATTAAAAACTACAGTTGAAAAAAAAACAGACCCAATCATCTTTGAAGACAGAAAAGTAAAAGTTGTTATCATTACTATTGTTCCTGTAATGATTAGGAAACTCATAAGGGAAGTTGTTATACAAACAGGTTAGCTCTACACCGTAACCATTAGGGGAGCTATTATTTTCTTAGATATATTTTATTTTTTATATATATTTTTAAAGACAATGGTCTATCCCCCCAAGTATCATATGTTTGAGGAGAAACAATGCTCTATTCGGTAGCTCGCTGACAAAAAAAAAAAAAATTGAAAAAAAAGTAATTTAGACATAAATGTTCCAAAATTTTAGAAAACTATAGCTGATTAGTAAATGCGTGATATATCTTCCTGCAAGAACTAATTAGCCTGAGTGCTGTTCCTGCGTCATGATAAATTGCTGCCGGGGAAAACTGGCAGATTACACCCAGAATTCGATACCGTGTGATGACTGTAAGAGGGATACAAATACACAGGATAGACATCTATGAATGCATTTCGAAACACGGATATTACAGTTCTATCAAAGATAAGTTTAATTGTTCGTTCTATAACAACTACGTACAACAGGATTTTTGTTTTCGGAAGAAATTTAAATAAAAAGCTCAAAAAGTGTTTTGTTGTTGTTGCTGGAATAATTCGTGCTATGAATATTTTTATTATGAAATGTGAGCCGGGCGTAGCCTGCTGTTTAGCGTACTTGGGTGTAGATCCAAAGGTTGCCGTAAGGTTTGTGTTCCGTACTTTGGGGCCGTAAGTGCGTAACAAGAGTGATAGTCAAATCCCACTATTCGATTAAAGTAGTCCAAGAACTGGATGTGGGTGCTATTGACTAGCTGCCTTCCTTCTAGTGTATCAGTTCGAATTTAAGAACGATTAACGCAAATACTCCTTGCCTAGCTTTGCGAAAATGTCCCAAACAAACCAAACCATAAAATACTATGATAGTTTGTTGAATTTCGCTCAAATCTACTCGAGGGCTATTTGCGCTGGCCATCCCTAATTTTCAAGTGTTAGAGGGGAAGCAGCTATTGAACAACATGTACGACCAACGCTTGCGCTATTCTTTACCAAATAATAGTGGGATTGAACATTCAATTATAACGCCCCAACGACCGAAAAGACGAGCATGCTTAGAGACGGGCTTCGATACCTCGACCCACAGATTGTGAGTTGAGCGTCCTAACCAGACCTTGAGGCAAAAGCTTGCGAACCATGAATCCTCGAATTCACAGTTGTGATTCACTAACCACTAGACCACGCCCACTCTTCAAGAATAATTCGTTATCCTCACGTCATTACCTGTTTCACTTTAGATCTAAAAAATATAAAAAGCTCCAAATAATGATTACAACAAACCTAATATCCATAAAGATATTCTTGTTTCCTTAACATTAAGGAAGAGCCGGGTGTGGCTTGGTGATTAATGTGTCGTTCAGCTTACCGTAAGGTCCAAGGCTCGAGACGTGATAACAATTGAACATGCTTGCACTTGCAGTTGTGGGCACTTTGCAATCATAACTGTAAATCCAATTAATCAATTCAAAGAACGCGACAATGCCTTTGTGACTGCAGGAGCTGCTGCCTGGCTGTCGTCCCCTCTGGTGGCTATATCTTTATTCTCGAGGTCCCTGACTGGCGTTTAGCCCCTTTATGTATAAGGTACCGTCCAGGTTGAAAATGTCAGTTACACTTCTTACGTTAAAATGTGTTTGTTCCTGTTTTTTTTTTTCTTTACAAAGCTACACAAAGGGTTATCTGCCGTTCTAATTTTGAACTGATAGACAAGAAGGAAGCTATCCAACAGAACCATGCTGCCCTTATCTGCCCAAAAGGTACGGTTTGACCATTACTATTATAACGGGCTCAAGGACACAAATAGCTGAGCGCATTTATTTATTTATTTGCGGCAACGGAACTCAAACCACTCATAGACCTCGAATCCACAGTCCAGCGCCATAACCATTAGGTCATGTCTGGCTACCAGTGCAATTGAAGTAGTACAGTGGAGCAGCTCTAATCTCCAATAGAACGGAACCAAAGATATAGGCATTCTTTGATACAAACTTAAGTATGAAAGATGAATATTTTTTGGTCCACCTTTGATTTTTTTTAATACCTAGTATACAAGTGACTCGTTCCTGATGAAATTCTGATACAACGAATTAAGTGTGTATTAAATATACTTGTCATAAGATATTATGTTAGGCCTATTATATTTTTAACACTACGTTCCTAATCTAGTCCCTTACGGATTTTCAAGAATTTTCGCCAGGTTCTAAAAGACGTTCACACCATAACAATTATTGTACATTAAATTCAAAATATTTTAATATTGATTTTCACTACGATACTTTAATTGTAGTAATATATTTTAGAACGAATGCCTAATACTTTTCAGTTCTAAAATTTTACTTGTAAACAGCGTCCTCTAGTAAAACTTTTCAATGTGGTTCATTTGGCGCCATGTTCACTGATCTGGATGTTGGTTGTCTCATGGCGTCGGGACATCAGGCCGCCAGAAAACAACGTGAGCGGCGAAGGAGACCACCCACGGTCCGGCGACAGCAAGGCCCTCCCATATCGGTTCGGGTGCTAAAAGCTACAGCCTGGAGAGAATCTTTCTAGTCCGGCTATTTCAAGTGACATCTGCGGCTTCTACTGTCCGGGTTTACCGCTGCATAAAGTTCAGCCAACACATTGTTGTGCAATGCTGTCACTGACCTTTCAACCAGATCATGTAGCCCCACCCCCTCCAAGTCAAAACAAACCACATATGTTTTAGTATCTAGTGAAATAGACAATAGTAAGTACATACTATTTTTTTAATACTCAGAATTGATTATTGGAAGTTGAAAGTAACTGTAACCTTCAAGATGCACATTCTGATAAGGTGTTGTCAGTAATGCTGTGAAATATGTGGTTGGCTCTTCTTCTTCTGGAGATTCCACTATTACAATGATGTATCCCATGTTACACATTCCAGACACGTGGTTTGGGGAACCAGTATTCATTAAGCTTGATATCACTGTAGCCAAAGAGCCAATTTAAGAGCAAAGTTGAACTGCGTGGCTGTATCTTTAATATACTAAATGGAAACGTTCAACTTTATTCTAGATGTCAAAGAATCTGGCACGAGATAATTCATAACAAAAATGGACAGTAAAATCATTCAGAAAGGAAGTTTATCAAAACTAATGCTTATAAAATATTATATGTTTGAACAACTATTTCCCACTAACCTTGTATTAGGGAGTGCTGGTATGTTTGATTGTTTGTTTCAGCAACTGTTTATAAGTTTGAACAACTATTACCCACTAACCTTGTATTAGGGAGTGCTGGTATGTTTGATTGTTTTTTTTTCAGCAACTGTTTATAAGTTAGAACAACTGTATATTTGTTTACTGTAGTTTCAAACCCTTTCCCTAAACGTACACTACATACACATGTTAGACTCACATGGCTTTCCTTTCAACACGAAACAAGCCATCATTTTACTTTTAGTGTAGTGCTATGTGCTTGAAGATTTTCATACACATCATTAGGTCATCATAACGTCAATAATGCGAGTACTAAAAAAATGACATTTTTCTAAAAATAACAATAAACACAATTTATAGTTATTCGAATAGCTAACTTTTGCTACATAGGCTATATTGCTTTTCTCCTTTCTTCTTTATATCAAGTAGAGAAGGAAAGCGATTAATAACTTGTTATTAAATATTTTTAAATAAAATAATAATTGCTTTACCCCATATCTTGTCGAACGTCGTTGCTAACAACAGTATGTATAATACTTCATAGTAGCTAGGGGACCATTGAGTAAATACCCCTATTAAGTAAATAACTTGAACACTAACTTAGGTTTCTTATATTTTTGTCAGAGCTCAAGAAACTCTTCACGTGCAGCGCAATTTGTAAATAAATGGTCTACTGAAAGCATTCTACGCTCTAATAATTTTAACAATAATCATCACTATATGTGGTAATCACCATAATGTTCAAATGGCACTGCATGTAATAAAAAAAACATTCTTATAAGTGTGCAATAAATCAGCTTAATGAAATTGAGAAACGTTTCTGGCACATCTTAGCGTCATTATGTTTATTTTATACGCGCTTGTCGCTTCTCGACGAATGTATTATTGTTTGGATAATATAAGACTCCAGTTTGATACTGCCCTTCCTAAAATGGCCCGGCATGGCCAGGTGATTAGGGCACTCGACTAGCGATCTGCGGGTCGCGAGTTCGAATCCTCGTCACACCAAACATGCTCGCCCTTTCAGCCGTGAGGGCGTTATAATGTGACAATCAGTCCCACTATTAGTTGGTAAAAGAGTAGCCCAACAGTGGTGATGACTAGCTGCCTTCCCTCTTGTCTTACACTTCTAAATTAGGGACGGCTAGTGCAGATAGCCCTCGTGTAGCTTTGCGCGAAATTCAAAACAAACAAACCTTCCTAAGAAAACTTCATAAACCATTATAGCAAAATGGATGACAAAAAGTTTACAACAGTGTATATTTCATTCACAGCAGCGAAAACCATATGAACAGTTTTTAGCAAAGCTTCAACATAACGACTTCTGTAAAAGTATAATCCCAAAACAATTCTTGCAACTAATCTTCTGGTCAGATATCTAATAAACCATTGTATGTCAAAAGAAAGAAAAAAAACTCTGTGGGTCAGCAGTAAGTTTACGGACTTACAACGCCAAAATCCGGAGTTCGATTCCCCGCGGTGGAAACAGCAGATAGCCCAATCTGGCTTTACGCTAAAAAAAACAAATAAAGGAAAAAATCTGAATAATCAGAATGTTTCTATATATCGCAAAGAAAAATCAAAAATTATTTTGAAGATTGATAACTCAGTAGTGATATATAAGTTCGTTTAAATACGTTTAACGTAAAGAATTTGTGAGTTGTAGAGATTTCACCAATAGGGGATCAAACTAAGCTTTTCGAGACGGCATAAAATAAAATGATAAATTAGCCCACTCGATTAGTTCTGGCTTAGCATTATAAGAAACCGTAAGCCTAACTTACAACACGAAAGTTCTACTCCACAGCTAACCTGCTGGGGAAACTATGAATAATCTTAGTTAAGCTTTCAATTAATTACATACGATATCTAAAACTGATATTTGTATAGCACCGACATTAATCACGACATTAGTTCTTTTTTTAAAACAAATAAGAACAATCGTGATAATTGGTTGGTTATCAGACTAGGAATTCTGTACTTTTGAAGACTCAGTCCAAGATCGACCAGTTAATATTGATCGGCTTCTTTCACCATATGGTATAGCGTTGTATTACCACTCTAGATAAGCTAGGATCATCATCACCGTGTATGTTGAGAGTTTAAAATTTCAAAAGTTTAAACAGCACTATATTTCTTCTTAGTATCACTACACCAGTCACTAGTAGGGCGCATTTTTCTCTTTCTATGCCAACACACTACAAATTAAAACTCAACAGTAAATAAACACACAAATGTAGATAGACAGATAGATAGAGACTATACAAGTCTGTGTAGCAAAACCCTGAAATTAAAGTTAAGAGTCTCATAAAAGAGAGACCTTTCGTGCGTTTCAAAATCACTTTCTTATCTAGAATATATCATTTCCTATGTTGTTAGGGTTAGAAGCCTACACGATCACCTTTGTGTGATTGTTAATTAGTTACTAATTTTTACCCTTGCCCAACAGTGGGTTATTGTTTTCACTCCGATGTGTACGTGTGTGAGCAGTATAACTGGAAACGTTTTCTGAAAGTAAGGAACACAGTTTTTATTGCGGATACGGGACACGAACCTGGGTCCTTCGGATTCATAGGCCGACACGCTAAAATCAAAACCGCACCAAACCCAATAAATATTTCTGGTTTCCTATTCAGTATATTTACTAGCTGTATACAAATAACTTAAGCCTTTAATATATTCATATAATCACGTTTACATATGATTTGACAAACTGTTTATGGGCACATATAACAAGCTATGCCACCTTGTTTTAGTTAACTAGATTCAGCCTTTTGTGTCATATGTCGTTCTCTCAGTGAAGATATTTGCAGTGAAACAATTTCCCAGGGGACATTTTGTACAATAAACCATAAATACTAATTTGTTTCATTGATACTAATATTAACTGTACGATTTAGTACATTACGAATACTGAAACTCTCTTTAAGCAGATTCATACTTGCTTAAAACAATACGAACATCTGTAACTCAAGAGCCACGATCCATGAACGTATGTTTGCATTCATCAGATATTTTTTATCTACGGCTAATTTTAACGTTACTTTAAAAGTAAACGTGCACGTGCATACTTTATCTTTCGACCGAATACTATGTGACTTGGGCAACAGTAAAATAATTCAAATTTAGTCACATGAGGTAAGTGTTACTGTTTTTTGGAGAGCTCATGCAAGCGAAAATAGAGCAGGTTATTTGCCGGAAAGTGTGCTAAGAGCGGAGCATCTAAGCTGTAATAAAACTAATGGATTTGCTAGCGATGCGTTAGAGCTAGACAAAGACAATGAACTTCAGTAGAAAGCCTAGAGCAAAGCCCGCTGTTTTGCCCATGAGCACGCTTTCTCCAGTAGCGGATCATGGGTAAGTAGCCTGAGCGACAAATTCGCTGGATCGAGAACCAGAACAAGGAGACCTACCAGAAACAGAAATCAATACAGATAAAGCCTCCACCAAATGCAATAAACGTGTAAGTTTCTGTAAAAGCTCGGATGAGAGATCACGTGACTACACTGAAGCTGCATGCGCGCTAAAGACTCTTGTTTTTTTTTCTTCCTTGCTTCCAGTACTTTTCCCTTTCGCCACAGTGCTAAAAGTTATATAGAATACTTGTAGAGAGTTCAGAAATGACATTGATGGACGAAGTATGTAGAAAGTTTGAGAGATTAAACTACTCAACTCTCAGACAATTATATCAGTAGATCGCGTCATTTCTGATAATTTTTAAATATTCTGGTTTGAGTTATTATAGACATATTCAGCTTTACTTGCCCGCTGTGACCTGAAACAAAATATGTGTGAAGTTTAACGGAATATTCAAAGATTGTTCCTCTGTACTGCACTTCAAAAATTTTAAAACCCACCTAAAATATATTTGTATCTTTTCCTATTTAAATAACATCTTTAATCAATAATCTATAAGACTAAAGACGAAAGGCGGAAGACTTTCCAAACGTCGTCCTCTATACTTGTATTTCTACAACAGGTAGTTGCCGTCCATTCAACTAAATTTCACCAATTTATATTCCATTTGTGTCCTTCCTTGGGAAACAATATTTTTCTTTTGAATATGTTTAATGCATGGTTTAGCATTCAATTTATAAAACTGAAACGAGACTGAGTAACAATGTACATTATTAACTCGGAAGATTGAGGATAATCCAAACTAAAATATAATAACTCTTAACTAATGGAAGCAAGTATGTCAGACCTTAGATTATCTCAAGAATTTAGTGAATAATGAATTAAAGAGACTTTGTTTGTTTGCTGTTAAGCACAAAGCTACAAAATATGTTATCTGTGCTATGCCCACCACAGGTATCGAAATCTGGTTTTTAACATTATAAGAATTCAGAGTCATTGGGGAGCTGAGACTGTTCGTAAAAGTCTTTTCGTAGAGAACGTTATTCTAGTTTATTTATGTCAAGATATAAACGAGTTTACAAGATATTACTTTATGATATTACTTTAGATGATATTATTTTAGGTGATATTACTTTAGATGATATTACTTTAGATGATATTATTTTACAAGATATTACTTTAGGTGATATTACTTTACAAGATGTTACTTTAGATGATATTATTTTACAAGATATTACTTTAGGTGATATTACTTTACAAGATGTTACTTTAGATGATATTATTTTACAAGATATTACTTTACATGATATTACTTTACAAGATATTACTTTAGATGATATTACTTTAGAAGATATTACTTTACAAGATAGTACTTTAGATGATATTACTTTAGAAGATATTACTTTAGAAGATATTACTTTAGATGATATTGCTTTAGATGAAGCAGATCAAACCCAAACCCCAGTCCAAAAAAAAGGAACATATACTTATAATTAAAAAAAAAAGCTAAAAACCATTAAAAATAAAAATTTTCAGCTAAACAGCTAAATACATCTCATCTCCGGGATATAATGCGGTGTTTCTCGTTGTTTTATCCAGACTGCCTTGAAAAGACTGCCACATATTTTCCACCGCCAAACTGGTCTGTTCGTATTTTAACCTCCAACATACTTACTAGGCGTAATTCTCTCCTGGTCGCCACGTCCTGAATACTGTTATTGTGTTTTATTAGTATGTGTGAGCGGCTGGGTTAGAAGATAAAAAGTAGTACCTGTCAATCACGCGAAACGATACTGAGTGAAGATTGAATGACAGTAATTTTTCCGATCCTGAGTTACCGGTTAACCACGTGTTCTCAGTAATTGGTCAGATGTTAGGGTAAAATTAACATGTCAAACACCTTTCACGGGGCAGTTACCAATGTCGAAAGGGGCACGAATCCCAGATAATCCATTAAATTGCCTGACTTAATAAATAGCCTATAGATGCAGCTCAAGTGAAGCCGAATAACAACATATGATTCGTTTAAACACCTATAATTGGTCTTGTACAAACTGCCGCGTGAAAGAAAATTGACAGAAAGACCAAAAAAAAAGGGATTCATTAAGCTAATATATGACACATTTTGCTCTCAAAATACCCCCCTCATATTTATATTTCTATGTTTACTTAATAATAGTTGTCATCGTTTCGACGCCTTCCAGTTAAGAAGAATGGTATGTTCACGTCACCTGAACATTTATGATAGACAATGAACCCGAAAGGAAGAACATTTTTGAAATTTGACTAGTGATAAGAAATAAAAGAATCAAATCATCGTTTTAACGACCTCTCATTTTAGCTGCAGATAGATAGATAGAGTGTAATTTTAATCACCACATCAAGCAAGCCCTGCGAGTATATTATAATCTAAATGACGTGTAAAAAAATACGTGTGGTAATACTCTGGATTTATGTGTTTTTATAGCAACTAATATCTATGTATAAACATTGTTGTTGTTTTAATTAATATAAAACTGGTAGAAATGGTAGACATATTTATTTTTGAGTGTGTGTTTAGAATGAAATAGCTCTAATAAAGCTATTAAGTTGAAATCAAAACAAAAATCTTAAGATGCCTATATCTACAATAACACAAATGGTGTTTATTTGTTGTATATGTGTTTCGTTAAAAATAACCTTTCCATCATCATGTTCGCGTGTCTAACAATTACAAACTGTTTACACGAGGTTCTTGTGTCCACTATTAAACATATCAGTAAAACCACAGCTTAACCCTTTATATAAAAAATGTTTACACGAGGTTCTTGTGTCCGCTATTAAACATATCAGTGAAACCACAGCTTAACCCTTTATATAAAAACTGTTTACACGAGGTTCTTGTGTCTACTGTTAAACATATCAGTAAACCCACAGCTTAACCCTTTATATAAAAACTGTTTACACGAGGTTCTTGTGTCCGCTATCAAACATATCAGTAAAACCACAGCTTAACCCTTTATGTAAAAACTGTTTACACGAGGTTCTTGTGTCTACTGTTAAACATATAAGTAAAACCACAGCTTAACCCTTTATATAAAAACTGTTTACACGAAGTTCTTGTGTCTACTGTTAAACATATCAGTAAAAACCACAGCTTAACCCTTTATATAAAAACTGTTTACACGAGGTTCTTGTGTCCACTGTTAAACATATTAGTAAAACCACAGCTTAACCGTTTATATAATTTACAGTTACATTCACCGTTACAGATATTTCACTGTAAAATAAAAAGTGTATATTACAGTATGTTCCCGGCTATAAAACTCAAACCCGGATGTAAGCGAGTTCGACGATCACAATTTTGAGCTTGAAAGGGTTGTCATGAATTGGAGAATGAAGGCCTGACTAGAAGAGGTTAGTGGCCTTCATATTTTATATTATATTTGGACAGAGGTTTATCTGATTCTGTTTGGTGAATACAAAATGAATTACATTTATAATTTTTCAAACTTCACGGGTGTAATAACTAAGTTCTGCAGCGACCCCTACTTCAAACTAGGCTCTTTTCTTTTTGTCTTTGCTGTACAAATTAATGGGCAAGAAAACGACAATTATTTTAATTTGAAATACTTGAATTTACTTTACTGATTTTACCACAAATTAATTTCCCAAAAGGGGGCCGAAGGCCGTTTTTAGGGGTCACCTGTCTTAATTACTCGCACCACTATACAGTAGTATGTTGTCTATCAGTCAGTCAGTAGACACTAAAATTACGCTTAACCTTGCAATTTCTACTGTCGTGACGTCAGTAAAACGTGCGCAGGCCATGAATCACGAAAAGAACTGTGCACTCTGTAGGCTACAACACAGCATGACATATGAA
>NW_013665825.1:321444-333757 GCF_000517525.1 Limulus polyphemus | reverse complement strand
AAAACAGAACACTTTCGGGGGCCTTGCGGAAGTACATCTGGTAATATAGATTAGTTTTGTTCAGCTGGGCATAAAAAAATTCAACTCTCACAAAGAAATACGGAAACACAGAAATTTATAAAAAAAAAGGCAAGCTAAAATACCAATACATCTGACACTCAATATATTGGTTTTGGCATCTAATTATGACAGTAGTTTTTGTTAGGTTGTGCCAATGAGATAACTGTCAACAAATCCTTTAAGTTTTAGCCAGAGAGCAGATGAAATATTTAAAACAAAATAACGTTCAAAACAAAATCATTTTACAACCTTATAATACAGACGTAATTGGCCGTGTATTTACAAATGATAATTATGTACCAGAATGAGCTATTAATGTTTATTAGGGTTAAGTGTTTTATTGTACCTAATACAAATATCATACAAACGTAGCCTAATAAATGTTTTATAATTCGGGTTAAAGAAAACGAAACTAAGGTTTATTCTGTTGTTCAGCAACATTTTTCCTTCTGCGACCGAAGATGGACGGAGGTTTATGTTTTCACCTCTGTGTGTGTGTGTTTGTCAGGAAGATTTCTCAAATATGGCTAAATGGATTTGGACGAAAGTCGGTATACATTTGGACTATGACCGAACTTAAAAGTGATTAGTTTATGGATGGCCAAGATCAAAGGTCAAGGTCACGGATATCTAAAACATCCCTATTTGTTAACATTGGGAGTGAGTTTTCACACTATTTTTGTTCCATAATTATTGGATTTTGATGAAAGTTGGTGGTTATATGTAGAATATTATTCCTCATTGTCCTGCCAAAAACTGGTCCGTGTCCGTTGATAGCGACGGACATAAGAAGACTTTGTTGGTTTTTGGTTTTTGTTGAGAGCCGAATATTATCATCGCCGCGTGGCGGACGTATGCCCTCTACTGAGTGCCCCTCTAGTTTTTACTGATTTGATAAGAAATAGCTGGCTGTGTATTTTAATTATGCTAAGTGTAAAGCATCTAATATTGAAACTAGGTTTTCTGACGTGTCCAAGTGACATATAACTACAGTTATGGGTTAAACTGCCATTAATTTGTGGCTTGAAATGAGTATTTATTTAATGTAGCAACAGTAACAGTTCTGCTTTTAAAGCGTGTTCACCTGGACTTGTAAGATACTTGCTTACTCAGATTGTTGCTAACATGTAATAATATACATATTAATTTATTTCGACGCATTTTATTATATAACCAGGAAATGAAGCATTTTCCAAAGAATAAGGCCCGGCATGGCCATGTGATTAGGGTGCTCGACTCACAATCTGCGAGTCGCGGGTTCGAATCCCCGTCCCACCAAACATGTTCGCCCTTTTAGCCGTGGGATCATTATAATGTGATGGTCAATACCACTATTCGTTGGTAAAAGAGTAGCCCAAGAGTTGGCAGTGGGTGGTGATGACTAGCTGCCTTCCTTCTAGTCTTACACTGCTAAATTAGAGACGACTAGCGCAGATAGCCCTCGTGTAGGTTTGCGCGAAATTCAAAACAAAACAAAACTTATAACTTGTTGTTTTTATAAAGTAGTAAAATTGTATGTGATTTCTAATGTCCTTTTGTGATTATATGATGTCCCTGAATTCTCATTTACATATGTGGATAGCCTTTTGGAACATCCAACTAGCTCCATAGGAGAACGAGTGTTTTAACATGTTTGACATGATATGATGTCCCTGAATTCTCATTTACATACGTGGATAGACTTTTGGAACATTTAACTAGCTCCATAGGAGAACGAGTGTTTTAATATATTTGACATAATACGCTGTCCCTCAATTCTCATTTACATATGTAGATAGACTTTTGGAACATCCAACTAGCTCCATTGGAGAACGAGTGTTTTAACATGTTTGACATAATACGCTGTCCCTCAATTCTCATTTACATATGTAGATAGACTTTTGGAACATCCAACTAGCTCCATAGGAGAACGAGTGTTTTAACATGTTTGGGACGATATGTTTTCCCTGAAATTTCCTTTACACATGCGGATAGATTTTTGTGACAAACAACTCTAGCTTCATAGTGTTTTGACATTTTTGACACGATATGTTGTCCCTGAAGTTTCCTTTACATCTGTGGATAGAGTTTTGGGACACCCAACTCTAGCTCCATAGAAGAACGAGTGTTTTGATATTTTTGTCATTATATGTTGTCCCTGAAGTTTCCTTTACATATGCGGATAGACTTTTGGACACTCAACTCTAGCTCCATAAAGGAACGAGTGTTTTGACATTTTTGTCACGATATGTTGTCCCTGAAGTTACCTTTACATATCTAGATAGATTTTTGGGATATCCAACTACCTCCATAGGAGAACGAGTGTTTTAATATGATTGGCACGATATGTTGTCCCTGAAGTTGCCTTTACATATCTAGATAGATTTTTGGGATATCCAACTACCTCCATAGGAGAACGAGTGTTTTAATATGATTGGCACGATATGTCGTCCCTGAAGTTTCCCATATTAAAACACTCGTTCTTCTATGGAGCTAGAGTTGAGTGTCCCAAAAGTCTTTCCGCATATGTGAATTTGACACTATATGTTGTCCCTGAAGTTTCCTTTACACATAGGAATGGGCTTTTGGAACACGCCATAGTTTCTAAAACATATATGAAATGAAATCCGCTAATTTTGACATATCAGTTCGAAATATTCTAAGTAAGTACGGTTTTCCTATTTTCTCCCCATTACACAGCCATTGGTAAATAAATCCGTAAAGTGTATTTTAAAGAAACATGAAACTAAATCACAATTTTGTGCAAGGAATGGAATACGATCTGGCCTATCAGTTTTCAGATTGTCGTTTGAGGATCGGAAAGATAATTGCCACTTTAGGCAGGAACAAAATATTTCCACAAAATTCCATTTCTTAACGATTTCATTGTTGAAAACAAAGGTTTTCAGATCGGAATATTGACATATAAAGTAGTTGGAAACTACATAGCTTTGAATTTCACTCAATCTTGCATTAGAACGTTCTTAAGGCTAAGAATAATATTTTAGAATAACATAGTTTATAATTCCGATATTGATTACCTCAGATTTTATACAAATGTATTGTTTTTGTATTATTCAGAACAATTTAAAACATACTTGTATATAGGCTATATGTTTTAAAATGACATAATTTTATTTCAATTTAATTTGCTAAATTGTTTTTTAATGGTCTCGCATGTTAAGAAGAAGAAGTTTACATATGTTAAATATTTATTTCTCTCTCTGTCTTTTATAATACTTATATTTTCTTTCACCCGTTTCATATAATACTAAATTGAGTACAAGTGTAACGTAAATAAAAAATCCTTTCCTTTCCTTTCATCTGTTGCAGATATTATTAA
Organism: Limulus polyphemus; assembly: GCF_000517525.1. Classification (NCBI taxonomy): domain Eukaryota; kingdom Metazoa; phylum Arthropoda; class Merostomata; order Xiphosura; family Limulidae; genus Limulus; species Limulus polyphemus. The sequence goes on along the minus strand of NW_013665825.1, from coordinate 330,375 downwards.
ATTTACTGTGATGACATTATTATGTTATAATATGAGGTGAAAATATGATGCCAAAAATGTTTATTCTTTTTTTTTACAATTGTTTGGTATATTTTTGTTTCTGATACAATTTGATTCAAACACAAAATCTTCACCATACTTAACTAGTCATGCAAGTTTTTTGGCTGTTGTATTCTTACGTTTGCTGATGATATGATTAACAATGTTATATACAATATTTTTTGCAAATAGGTATTTTCTTATTTTTATCTTATTCTCAAATGCAAAAACAATATTTTGTTTTGTAAACTTTGGTTTTGCAGTTTTTAAAAACTAAGAAGTATTGTTGTACTTCTTACGTGGAGCACTAACTAACTCTAGACTACCGGTGAATCATATGTATAGGACATATACGTGTATTATTACTTAGTTTTTGTAATAAATATTCATGATACGTCTAGAAATTATGCCTTTAATAGTTCGTACACAAACCATGAAGTATTAAGATAATAGCCACGCAACAACTGTATCTCCTTGAAGATAGGTTAAACAAATATGTATAGGTTTAGAGTACGTGGGTACTAATAACATGTGTTACATGTTAATTAACGGAAAAATCAATCACTTTACTCGAAACTGATAGTCATTTTTATTACTCACCCACGCCCCCAAAGTACAGAGCGCAATTTTTTTGAAGGCAAGAAGAGCGAAGGTATTATTACTAAACACTCATATATGTTAACTCGACATCTTGTGAAAATTTTCAAAATAACTTATCAAGCAAAAAACGAAATGCAATCTAAACTTGTTAGCAATCTTTCAGCCCACTAGCTTTTGTTCTACTAAATGAACCTATGTGAAAAGACATTATATTTTTAATGTGTATAGAAAGTTTAATGTGTTTAGATAGGTACAATTAATAGCTGGTACACCACATTTTTTTAATGTGTTTAGATAAGAACAATGTGTTTATATAGTTCTTCGGACTGACTTGCTTCATTAAATATAAAATAAAAAAGATACCCCAAGCACATTAGAAAGGCAAACGTCTCTCCTTCAAATTTTCCCCGGTATCGATGAATACCCCTTGAAAGTTAGGGTTATTGGGTTTTCCGTTTTATAATTGGTATGGTTATTGGAACTCTGTATGATTTTTTATAAACATGGTTAAATTGCTTACAGATATCTTATTGCCGGCATTCACTAACGTCGAATTAATCATTTGTTTTAAATATTTGCAAATAGAACATTATCTGTGATGTGTTTAACTATCTACAATGACTCGTTGGTGTATGTAATTTATTAATGTGTTTGGATAAAAACCAACACAATCTCTAGTGTATCCCATTTCTGAATGTGCTTAAATAGGAACAATGCCTAGCTGGTACACCCTATTTTTCATGTGTATAGAAAGAAACAATTAATAGCTGGTACACCTAATTTTTAATGTGTTTAGATAGGTACAATTAATAGCTGGTACACCTAATTTTTAATGTGTTTAGATAGGTACAATTAATAGCTGGTACACCACATTTTTTAATGTGTTTAAATAAGAACAATGTGCTTAGACAGGAACAATGAATTTGGTATATCCTATTTCTGAATGTGTTTAGATAGGTACAATGAATCGCTGGTACATCCCATTTTTAATAGGAACAATGAATCGCTGTTATATCCCATTGAATATGCAAATCAGCAAGTCCCCTGACAAACATAGCCTATATAGAGTCGCGATGGAACGGCATTTATCAGAACTACATTTTAACATTGCTTGGTGTTTTGTAAGTAGTGTGATGCCATTGAAAATTGATAAATTTTGCTAAGGGTGTAATGTAACAGCCATTTTCAATGCGAAATATTCGTACACTCAAATCTTAAAAATGGGTTAAGATCGGGAATTTAGAATTTTAAACACAGGGATAAAATGGGTTCAGGTCGTGAATATAGACAATTTTTAACACGGGAATATCCCTTGTACTTAATGGAAGAGGAAAACAAATGAATATGGATCATTTTAGGGCACCAAGACCATTCACAAAGAGATCTGCAACAGTTCGTACCCCAGCCGTGGTAAGTAAATTACAGCGTCTTGTAACAGGTGAGAATCCACGAGCACAAATACAAACATCAAAAGCCGTCCACAAGTCCCAAGCAATATATGCAACATAATCAAGAAGGATCTTCGTCTAAAGAAGCGACACAAACGTGCGTATATACAAATCCTTTCCATGAAATATCCTTTCAACCGTTATGCACAATCCTCATCTAGCTGGAGACTGAAACGAGTATTCACGCAATTTCATACGAAGATACGTAGTCTATGGATATTTATGAAATCGGACTGTTGAAAAGGGCTCTGGGAAACAGTCGTCTTTATACACTAAATATATTATGGAAAGCTGTCACGGATGAGTGGTGAGCTTTGGACTTGATAACATACGACGGAGTATTTTGTAATGCAAACTACGTTGCAGGACTATTATTAAGATGCACGATCTTAAGATAAAGCATGGCCCGACATGGCATCATAGTGAATCTCGAAAATCGTTTCAATATAACGTATTCAACCTCTTTATATTTTACGTATGTGTGTATTCTTTTGTTTATAAATATAAATTAGAATATCAGCATACATATATATGAATAAAAACCCTATAACCCCAGCGCTTTGGAAAGGTGGACCTTTCTTCTTCAGTTTGCTTCTGAAGAAGAAAGGTTCACGTTTCGAAAGTGCTCGGGTTATAGGGGTTTTATTCATTTCTATCAAGACTTCTTGAACCTACGTGTTTTTCTAACATCATGAAAGCACACATACATATACACTCGTATAGTTATGCTTATTGTTTTTATTGCTAAAACAAATTGCATATTGTCGGTTAAAAACACATTGTAAATTGTGTTTGGAATTAACATCAGCGTTAATGTTTGTTTAGGAACCTACTGAGCTAGATAATTAATTAAAAAAATACAATAGCAACAACTTTTTACATTAGGAGAGTTCTGATTTTAATAATTACAACGTTTCGACCCGTAGTATCAATATCATGGGTCGAAACGTTGTAATTATTAAAAACAACTGGCCTACTGTACACGTTGATGATATGGTATTTTAAAAAATAGCTCTTGCGAAATGTCAAGAAAGTAATTTAAAAAGATTCACTGTTGTTTTTTGTTCGTTTTCATTAAATACGTTTACACTCCAGTGTGCGATGCGCTGCCTCAATTTCAAGATACAATGAGCTAAGTATGGGGTATAATATTTCTTATTTTTCAGTAGTTTAATACACTAGCTCCTTCTAGTGGTGAGATTTTACTGAATATCAGTTAGTAGTAAACACAAAGAAAGAATCACGACATAACAATAATAAAAAGTCAGTAATTTTTGGCCGTTCTTTAATATTTCTTGGTATGCACTTTATATATTTTCAATTCTTAATGATACAATCAATATTTTGAGTACCACTCAGCCAGTGAAAATTCTTTGACGGTTAATTATTAAAACACACGAATAACTCAGTTGGAGTTCAATATCTTGCAATCTAAGGGTCGCGGGTTCGAATCCCAGTCCCACCAAACATGCTCGCCCTTTCACCCATGAGGGCGTTATAATGTGACGGTCAATCCCACTATTCGTTGGTAAAAGAATAGCCCAAGAGTTGGCGGTGGGTGGTGATGACTAACTGCCTTCCCTATAGTCTTACACTGCAAAATTAGAGACGGCTAGCGCAGATAGCCCTCGTGTAGCTTTGCGCGAAATTCAAACAAAAACAAACAATATCTTGCAGTTTTTAATCTCCTTCGGATTTCACATTCAATAAACTCCTTTTTTTAAAAGGTATCTCATGGATTTCACATTCATTTGTGCATTAGACAAAGACTGCTTTGAGAGTGTTCTGGTGCGAGAGAAGTTCTGGTCATGCTCAGATAGTGGCCTTGAAAATAGAATAGATCCTTCTACTCGCATTATATATACGTACATTTGATTTTATTTTTTACTCAGTAAGTCGTGTCCAATTGTAAACGTGCCTGTTACTGCAACATTGTTCCAAGCACACTTTCTAATCCGATCTTTTTAGTGAGTGTTCGAATAATAGAAGTCCAATCGGGGGAATATATTGTCTGTTTTTAAGCTAATGTTCCAAATGTCATAAGAAATAAGATTGAATCTAATTTTATATTGGAAAAACTAATAGCTATGATAATTGAATATATAATTTTGGAAACAGGAATGTTTGACAGATCTAATGTTATTCAGGATACTAAAAACAATAAACATGAATTTAGTTTATTTGAAGTTAAGCACAAAGCTACACAATTGATTATCTGTGCTGCACCCACAGCGGGTATCGAAACCCGGTTTTTAAGGTTATAACTTTCAAGCACCGCTGAGCTACGGGGAAAGGGTACCAGCAAAAAAGTTTTTTACAAAAAACAAGAGAAACGTAAGAACTTTCAAAATGACGTTAAACTGAAAAAAAAAGTTTTTTTGGTTCATGTTTATCTTGTTTATATAAGCTTTATCCACATGGTCTGTTGGTCAGGATGGTTTTATAAACACCTTTTCACCTAGTTGAAACATCTCAGACTAAAGCTAATTACACAACTTCGGTTAACAGGCACCATTCATGTAAAATAAATTACTCTATTACTTTTTTACTTCTCTATTTCCATCAGTGCTAGTACTTAGATGTAGTAATAGGATTTTTGACAAATGTGTCTCACTGTTTGATGTTCTTTGAAAACATGAAATGGAGAGTTAAACTGGTTTTCAAAGTTATTCAATACAAATTTTAAGTAACGTTAGAATCATGCTTTACCTGTTTTAGAAATCAGCCATATTTATCGTGATCCGTGCACTAAACACCAGTTCAGAAATAAATAACATTTATGACGACGAAACTCGTATATTTAACTTTGAAATTTCATTTCTAAATATAAGAATAACTTACGAATTTAACTACGCATAAATTAATCTACCTACAAACCTATTTGTATGTATTTTTACATTTAAAACTATTTCTCTTTGTCTACTAAAATATGGGGTTATATCCCTGTAGTGGCACAGTACAGAAGCCCTCAGTAGCTCATTGGTAAGTCTTATGGCGCTAAAAACCGAGTTTAAATAGTGGACACAGCATAAATAACCCAATGTATAGCTTTGTACTAAACAACAAACAATCTCTGCCATCTTAACCACTTACGTACTTCTATACCTATCAATAAACCTATCTTTCCGGTTTTTTTTTTAGTATCTAACCGATGATTAACTATACTAGCTCCCACTAATACCTATGACCGTATTTCTGGTTTGTGTGCGTATTGTAGTTCGTGTAGGTATCAATTAAACTATAAGTTAGCTTAGTACAAGAACAGACCTAATGAAATGGGTGTGTACATGATGTTAGAGCGAAAATTCCCGCAGTACGAGAGGAAAGGCTGTAATGGGTGGACAACAGCGGTTATAATGGACCAAAAATGTGTTTTCTAATCTACGGAATCTATACCATAAATCTCGGTTAACCCACTTAAGCTACAATTTCGCCGATTGGGAAACGCAAACCAAAGCTCCAAACTTCTAATTTTCCTCGATTCCAACGCTGAAGAGCAAAGCCTATCCTCTCGACACAGCTAGTATTGGAAACAGTGATTTGGAGGCAGATCCCATCTCTCAAATTGATTTCTGCCTAGTTGTCCATGTGTGATTGGGCGTTATTTTTCCCACACATTCCGTTAGAACATATCACAGGCCTTCGTGCCTGTCTGACTGATCATCTGTGCGTATAGAAACCATTTCTGGAATTGCCAGTTACACATTAGGGTCAAATAAAATAGCAAAGTTTATCTCTAATGACAAAAAAATAAACAAACAAGCATTAGTTCGCTGTGGACTGGAGCATTAAAAATTGAAAGACTGCTGGCATAGGACTATTTGGGTGAACATTGCGTGACGTTGGTTCATTCTAATAATATATAAAGTATAATATTGAATACGCAACTTTCAGGCATGGTTAATTGTAACTCCTAAACGAATGGTTGGGGTTTCAACGGCCACATTACCAGTGTTATGAAGCAAGTTTTGAGAGCTTATTTTTGGATAATAGATTGTAGTAAAATTGACGTCTTTTGTTGATTTTCTGTCAACAGTGAATAAAAGTCAATAAACTGTCATGCAGGCTAAATTATAAAAAACAAAAAATTACCAGTTTTTGTAGCAAAAGAAAAGTCAAAAGTTTAGGTTTACGCAGTATTGGTCTTTCGTAGTGATTAGTTACGTGTTAAAATATAGGTTGTTTCACATTAAAAGTCAAACTTTGTATTTCAAATTGGTGGTCTATAAGTTCAAATTCCTACTAATTTTTATTAACGTAATCTTTTGAATCTAAGACAAAAAGTGTCCCTCCCCCGGTTGGTCAGCGGTAAATCTGAAGGCTTATAACACTACAAATCGGGTTTCGCAGTGGGCAGAGCATAGATAGCCCATTGTGTATCTATGCGCTTAACAACAAACAAAAACAAAAAGTACTAGATACTGGGAATATATTACTATAACCGCTTGCTTAAGACACGTGTTTATGGTATAATATATTCAATGTATTGATATGAAATACGTCCTGAATAACTGAGGAAATTCATATTTATAAATCTAAAATGTAGATTTGATAAATTTAATTGTTTAAAACAAATATTCTAAAAACTAACATATGATATGGCACATGTTTATTAGAAACTAGAATTGACACTTTGCAAGCGTTTAAAAAAAAATCAACTAAATATAAAGACGCAAAATTATTTCGTGTTTTAGGTGTTAAATTAGTTAAAATAGATTCAGACTTGAGTTCCAGTCATACACTGATATATGCATTTACAAATGTAAATGTAATACTGCCGTAATGAAAACCTGTTTATTTACCTATTTATTTGAAAAAATAAAAACTTATAAACAAGGAACATAGTACTTATTCTGAAAACAAAACCTGTTTATTTACCTATTTATTTGAAAAAATAAAAACTTATAAACAAGGAACAAAGTACTTATTCTGAAAACAACATTTTGGTAACGTGTGAACATAACGCAGTGTAACTTCAGATCCAATTGTAATTGACTACGAAAACAAGACATTTCTAATATTCATATCTATGCTGTATGAAAAAAGCTGTGAAATCCAGTAGGAAGTACTGTAAGAAGAGATAAAGACGTACATTCATATATATATATATACATGCATTTTTTTTGTTCACCCACACCTCTAAAGGTGTAAATTCCCACCATTTCACTATTTTAGTGTGTTGATATTGATCCACGCCACAATCACATATTTTGTTAGGAAATCTTTTAAGGATATACATTTTCCTATGAATCTCAACTGAAGAAGAGAAAGAGAAAAGACATGCAGAGATTCAGCAAAAACTACAATCAACAGTATGGCCTGATGCCTAAGGCCGGATGTTAGTGCGTGAATCACAAAAAGGATAAAAGCTTACTGAGGTCAGTGTTGCAAATGCAAGTGTCAATCAAACATCCAAGCCGATGTGACTGGCAGGTCAAAGTTTATTCTAGATTTACTTCGTGTTTGCACAACCGACCAGTTAGCCACCTCATTATATGGAAATCTGGCATGAGCAGCACCTTGCCTTGACAAGGCCACGTGGATTAAGTTGATCCAGCATCTCTATCCCAGCTAAAAGCTTTACACAACGATTACGTAGTCGTCGAGTTGTTCGGGGAAAGTATAACATCTGACTAGACAAGCCGGAAATGTGAAAGTATAGGATCTGTTTGATAGGGGCCCCGGGTTGTTGAGATTTCCGCTCGTCAAACAAATAGAGAATTTTGGATTTCTTACTCGCAAATAAAAGTGGGATTTAATCAAAAGATGAAGAAGAAAAAAAAACACGTCAGCTTAGTCAACTTGTGCGAAATTAAATTCAAACAAGAAGGAACAATTTAATTACTACAAGAAGCGTAAAAAACATCGTCTCCAAGGTAACCTTTTATCTAAAGTTGGAGAAGAAGAATCAATGTGGAAACAAACACGAATCACTGAGTTGTGTTTAAATTTACTCTTACTAAAAGTAAAAACATACTTGGTAACAAATACGTACTACAATATTAACCAGTTTTAAGCATACAAACAAATCGCTTATTATTTTCATTTGAAAACAATTTTAGTCCAAAGTTTATACTTCTTAAAAAATATATTTCAATCTGCTTAACGAAATTTAAAGTTTACGTGACTGTTATTTGGAAGGGAAACGTAATCTTTATTTACACTTTCTTAGAACACATGGATATCTAAGTTGGTTTAGGTTTTGATAAAGTTTGCATACGTTGCCCTTAGCAACATTTTGTTAGTGTGATATAGCTAATCTTCTGTTTCGCTAAGGTATGGTGTGAAGAAACCCATGGTTTGTCTACTAATATTTTTGAAGCTATGACAGATATGGTAGCATAATTGTTTTGTTTCTTTTTGTTGATGTTTAAGAAGATATGGGTTCATATAATGAAACGATTGACCTCCTCGTTAGTGTTCTTGATTTTGAGGCTGATAGGATGAAGTCAATGTCTCTTTGATAGTGTGAATAAAGATAATACTATAGAGGCTAAGACTAATAATACGGCATCAGTGTATTTGTTATAAATGGTTTTAAAATTAAGTGGTATTTTGCATTTAGGATTGATATGATAAACTATTCTTATCTTGGTTAGTATTCTTCAAAGCATTGATGATATGATAAACTATTCCTATCTTGGTTAGTATTCTTCAAAGAATTGTTGATGATATGATAAACTATTCTTATCTTGGTTAGTATTCTTCAAATAATTGTTGATGATATGATTAACTATTTTTGTCTGAAATAGTGTTCTTCAAAACATTGTTGATGATATGATGAACTATTCTTATCTGGATTGGTGTTCTTCAAAGCATTGTTGATGATATGATGAACTATTCT
>NW_013665825.1:319195-320454 GCF_000517525.1 Limulus polyphemus | reverse complement strand
GGAACAAGTTAAACGTATGTACAACAAAGTCTTCACACAGTAGATATTATAAGCATATCATAAACATTATTTATATATAGTTCTCTTCCCCTTGTCAAAAGTCCACTTAGGCCTATTCAATTACTTTAGAATTTCAGTTGACAAGTCGAACTACCTTCTCTATATTACTATCACAATAGTATTCTGTGTGTGATTCACTTACAGCTGTGGCGCAAGTTACCGCAATTCGTTTGGTCTTCTTTCTTCTGAAGATCCTCTGTTCCTTTTGTCAAAATGTACCCAGGATGAATTAGAAACCCACTTTGACGAAAGAAACTTTTTTTTCTTATTTCTCTTTCCACTGTTAGTTTCACTCTAACATATTAAACGTTAGGCCTATGTCAGTCGTTAGGCCTATCACATCTACAATACTTAACTTCACACAGCTATATTCTCTTTTGCTATTATCTGTCTATTGCTTCCCGCTCGTCTCACACTATTTATATCTTTATTACATAGTCGTCTGGCCACTTTCTATATTCTCGACACCAATTAGTTATTAACAAAACCTTCTACAATCGTCTGCTTTTAACTCTTATTATAACAAAACTTAAGAATAATAAAATATTCACTCACAAATATAAATTAATCACTGATATTTAAACCAAACAGTCTTTTATATCATGACAGCTGGTTTTTCTCTCTTGATGTTTCTCTTTAATTAAAGACTTGTTTCTCCCTCTTGATGTTTCTATTTAATTAAAGGCTGGTTTCTCTCTTTTGATGTTTCATTTTAATTAAAGACTGCTTGGATAAGATGACAATTTTCTTCAGGCCAGTAGAAAGAATTCTTTTATCTTCCTGATAATGTTTTAAAAGTTACAGTTGGTCTCGAGAAACAATTAGCTCGTCTGATAATTCTTCACAAGTTAAAGCTGGTCTCTTAAAACATAAGTCTGTTTCCTAATGTTTAGAAGCTAAGGTTGGTCTCGTGAAACCTTTATCCTGTCTGATAATGTTTTAGAAGTTAAATTTGATCTTGTGAAACCATTAGCCTCTCTGATAATGTTATAGAAGTTAAAGCTAGTACCGTAAACCATTATTCTATATCAGTGGTTCCTAAACTTTAACATCCTGCGAACCCCTTTCATGAAAATGTCAAATATCGCGAACCCCCTTCTAAAAATATTAGGTTGTCAAGAAATTAATGTCTCTTTTTTAGATAAAAAAACAAACAAACCCGGACAACTTATATGTCAAAACAAACCATTTATTAAATG
>NW_013665825.1:308741-318314 GCF_000517525.1 Limulus polyphemus | reverse complement strand
ACCTTCTTTAAGGAGTTTTCTCATATTCCTTAGATATTTACGTCTTATTTCATGAGCGACATGCAATTTCAGGGCCATTTCACGAGTGTGTTGCCTTGGGTTAGAATCAACAAGCGTCTTCAGAGCATCAATATCAATTCCAACATGTCGGCCCCTGCCATCGCAGTTTTTAAGGCTAAAGTCACCTGAACAAAATTTGCTGAACCATCGTTGACACTTACTAACGTTCAAAACATTTCCATAAACTTCTTTGATATTCTTTGTGGCTACAGAAGCGTTGTTTCCCCTTCTTGTATTCAAACAGCATTACATGCCGAATGTGTGTGTCTAGTCGTGTGCCATCACTATAAGAGATTAGAGTATACTAAACTTTACACATTATATAGGATACACTAACGTGACGTTTAGGTTGTTCATTTAACTATTATACGTGACGTACGTTTTTTTTGGGGGGGGGGGAATTAATGACAGTGTTCCAAAACGCGACATTAGTTTCTTGACGACCTAATAAATATTTTCCAGGGATTTTCTCACTTACCTGAGTATCAGTCATAAAAATGGTAATCTTAGAAATATAAAATTTGTTTTTCTTATGATACTTTTGTTAAACATTATTTATTATTGCATTATTATTTATCATTACATTATTAATTTTATTACAGTATGCAACACTCTTCCAAGATTTCAGATTTGTAACTCGTATCACTTTGATTAAGCCTAAAGTTGCTCTTAATTTAAAAACAATACTAGCAGTCTACTAAATCTTAAAAGCAGCAAAATATACCCCCTCATCTTTCTATTTCTTTTGAGGAGTCTTGAAGTTATAATCTACTCAGTGTGATGGACGCGCACAAACACTTTTGCTTCCGCCATTGCGGAATTTTTTCCGAGAACCTCCTGAAACATTTCGCGAACCCCAGTTTGAGAACCACTGGCCTATGTGATAATGGTATAGAAGTTAAAGCTGGTCTCATGAAACCATTAACCTGTCTGATAATACTTTAGAAGTTAAAGCTGGTCTCATGAAACCATTAACCTGTCTAATAATACTTTTGAAGTTAAGGTTGGCCTCGTGAAACCATTATCCTGTCTGATAATGCTATAGAAGTTAAGGTTGGTTTCATGAAACTATTATCCTGTCTGATAATGCTTTAGAAGTTAAAGCTGGTCTCATGAAACCATTAACCTGACTGATAATACTTTAAAAGTTAAGGTTGGCCTCGTGAAACCATTATCCTGTCTGATAATTATTTAGAAGTTAAAGCTGGTCTCGTGAAATCATTAACCTGTCTGATAATACTTTAGAAGTTAAGGTTGGCCTCGTGAAACCATTATCCTGTCTGATAATTATTTAGAAGTTAAAGCTGGTCTCATGGAACCATTAACCTGTTTGATAATACTTTAAAAGTTAAGGTTGGCCTCGTGAAACCATTAACCTGTCTGATAATACTTTAGAAGTTAAATTTGATCTTGTGATACCATTAACCTGTCTGATAATAGTTTAGAAATTAAAGTCGATCTCGTGAAATCATAGCATCAGACTGTCTGATAAGGTTTCTTAATTTAACCTCTTTACTAGTGTTATCGAATATGTTCTTGGTGAGATGAAACTATTATTTTCTCTAAATACATTCAGACTGATACAGTGGAACTACTGTTTTCTCTATTAATCATTTCAAAAGTTATTCCTGGTGAGATTAATTCACTATTCTCTCTAATAGTATTAAGACTACTTTTTGATATCACTAATAAGTTTGGTTATATGCACTAGTTGTTTCTAAACATTTTATTGTTTGAATTAAACTTAGTAGAGAAGTTTAATCCCATCACAAGAGACAACTTTACAGAACCATATTTGTTTGTTGCATAACAAAACGCATAACAATCCTTAATTCTAAACTGATAGACTAGAAGTAAGGCAGCTAGGCAAACATTTACCCATAGCCCAATTGTGCAGAACACGTGTTTACGGTAAGAGCCCGTAAAACCGTGAACTCTTAGATTCACAGTTCGAACACGCTAACCAAATTATATTTACAAATCAACGCTTGTTCTTGAAAAATAAACATATTTAAATGTCCTACATTACTCTAGGAAATATCATGCTGTTTGATCAGAATCTGTTTTTACCCACGTGGGACATAGTCTACAAATTTAATAGAAGAGAAACATCCGATTTCTGAGTACCTTGTCGTTGATTTACCCATTACATCAGAGTAGAAGCTCAAATTATACTACAATATGTGCAAAGTAAATGGTTCATTTGAAGTCTAATATTTCATGTTTCAGAGCATTAAGTGCTGTGGTGTTGTTTCTGTTAAACAGTACCACAATAAATTTAATAAATTAATTGTAAAAAATTTTAAAAAATCAATAAAAGGTTCTTAAAATGTAATATGAGTACTAGTTAATATACTGCAAAAGAAAAACGAATTTGTTATACTAACAAAACTTTAAAACACTTAGATATACAGATGCACTAAGTCAAAGATATTTCTAATATTTTAGAGAACAAGAATCTCGAAAATAGTACCCACAGTATCCTCCGGAGCAACGGGTTTGAATCTAGTGGTCCCCTGTGGGACAGTGGCAAGTTCACGAACTTACAACACTAAAATCCGAGGTTCGATTGTCTTCGATGGACACAGCAGACAGCCCAACGTGACTTTGCTATAAAACAAGTAAACTAAATCTAATCGTCGTGATTCCAAGTTGCGGTCACCAGACGCATTTAATTGGGTGGCGCGAAAGTTCTGGGGGGGAATCTACAAAACATTCTACGCGTTGCATAAATAAACGTACTAATCGTATTTTCACCATATGAGTGGAAGTTCCAGTGAAAGAATACATGAATAATTCAACTGATGTGGCCATAGCACGTAATGTTTAACAAAGAGAGACATATTTCTTGATTTACAGCACAAATGAAGCACAAAACGCCAGGCTTTTAAAGACTGTTTGTTTGTTTTGAGTTTCGCGCAAAGTTACACGAGGGCTATCTGCGCTAGCCGTCCCTAATTTAGCTGAGTAAGACTAGAGAGAAGGCAGCTGGTCATCACCACCCACTGCCAACTCTTGGGCTACTCTTTTATCAACTAATAGTGGGACTGATTGTCACATTATAACGTCTTCACGGCTGAAAGGGCGAACGTGTTTGATGGGACGGGGATTCGAACTCACGACCCTCAGTTTGCGACTCAATTGCTCTAACCACCTGGCCATGCCAGGTCTTTTAAAGACAGAAAGCCAGATTATGAAACAAATATAGTTAACTCATTAACAACTGCAATGTTACAGGTCTTAAATCACTGTACAACTCCAAACTGAGCCATACCCTTTTTCACATATGGTTATTCAAAAATATGCGTAGTAACCATTATTCAAGATTGCGTATCAAGACCAAATAGAGAACGAAACAAATACGTCGAAGCACTAGAAAAAACGATTTTTCTGCGAACGTATTTAAACCTTTATCTTCTTACGCTAAAATAATACTTTTGTTTTGAAGAAGAAATTCGTTTTTTTTTCGGTATTTTTGGATGTAGAATAGATATATTGTGTTTACAAGCATCTTCAGTCCGGTACTGCAAAAAAATGGTGAATACACTTCATAAACAGTGTTCATAGATCTATTTGATGTTGTAAATTTTGAGTATTTTGGGCTTGTATGATATTTATTCTAGACTACTTATATGGGTTAAATATGTTTTGTACAGAACCTTCCATCATCAGTAACTTTGCTTCCAATGACACGCTTGCATTTATCAAAGAGAATAGACAATTCCTACGGCGCTACAAGACGCCATTTTCATTGTTTCGGCCAATTGAACAAAATCCTAGTTCTAGTTCATACATTCGTAAATTTAGTTGAACTACCCCCTCCTGATAGAACTTACACAAGACTTCAGACTTTCTTCTACTTACACTGAAGTAATTTTCAAGATGACATTCTTTGACAGTCCGCTCTAATTTTTAAAACGCTCTTTTTCTACATATGAACTAAATTGTTTGTTTTCTGAAGAAAATGTACTGTTTTGGTTAAATTATCTTAGTTTCAGTAGGCAAAGAATAGGGCTAAAAACACTATTTTTCTACTCCCCTGACTTGAAATCTGCGATAGACAAATTACTAATAAAAGAAATGGGGGGACCGTCTGCAATCTTATGTAAATGTTTCGCGAATATTAGGTCTTTTAATTTTCAATGTTTCGACAGCTTTCAAAACCCGTTAATTTAAAGTTATGAGCTAACGCAATAAGTGTGTTAAAATCAATAAAAATAATAATTACAATAGCAGACAAACAGTATTTTGTGTGTAGTATTTTCTACTTAAAGCGCGCTGTATGCGACACATACTAAACAACCAGGTTAGAGAACCAAAAGTCTCTAATTTTGCTGACCAGGAGGAGGATGCTCACTCAGCTGCCACCTATATGTGGTTATTCTTAACAGAATATCAAGACTGGGGGTCACGTTTATAATGTCCTCACTGTTGAAAGTGCGGTGCATGTTCAGCAGCATATCGCGACTTGAACCTCGGACCTTCCAATCCGATTCCCACAAGCTAACCACTAGACCACTAAAAAATGAACAGAAAGATAGAAGAAATGATTAAAAAAAGATATACTAACTTTTATTTCAATATTTGTTTTGTTTGTAGTTTAAACACAAAACTACACAAAGGGCTATCCGTGCTCTACCCACCAGTGGTACCGAAACCCGGTTTCTAGTGTTGTAAGTCCGTAGACATACCGCTGTTCCACTGGGGTGGGGTGGGGGGCTTACTTCAGAATGAGAGATCACACGTTTTTTAAATATTAAGAAAATTGCCTATTTTCTTTCAATTCAAGTTGTACACAGGTCGTCATTTTTTTGTCATTAAAATGAAACAATTCATGCCTTTGGTTGGACCATTCCCATTCTCATGAGAAATGTTACCTACAATATTTATCTATTAGATTGTTTAATATGCCATACAGGAAGAAGTTGGATCATTTTAACCTATATTATAAACACTATTTTGCATTGAAATTACACTTCGTTAACAAGTGCGTTCACCTAATTTCAACATTTATCTCAAAACTGGATCAAATTTGGTTTCTAAGGCGTAACTCATAATCTATGCCTGTCAGGCGATGATATGTAAAGCAAGGAAATTCTCAACGATGAATTAAAAATACCTTCATTTCGGTTGTGACACATGTAGTTGGTTGTACGAACTCTTGACAGACTTTCAGAGTTTAACTAGCAAAAGGTGTCTAATGACATGAACATAACATTCGACGTTCTCATAAATGGTTGAGTAATACGAACTTCAAGACTATGAACATAAAATCCAGCGCCAGTTCGGCGGTGCATGAACAAAAGACACGAGCTGTGGTAGAGTGTGATTGTAGACCCCCGTTAGAGATATTGCTACATGAAATTTTAGTCTTTCGCGAAGTATGGAGTAGTCATCGACCGGAAGTCGGTAGACGGACAGCATGAAATAGCCGGAAGTGGCAAGGCCGCAGCACTCTTGCCCCTAGACGGCAGTTTCACTGCTGGGCAGCTCACGTGTCGATGAGGCACGGCGCCGTGTTAATTTGATCACAGGCATGAAATAAAGAGCCGCGTCCTCTCTTGCCTTAAACAACATTATATTTAAGACTTAAGAACAAAACCGCGTTAGACCATAAAAGCTCAACAGAAGTACATCGAAGCTGTTACACTGTATAAAGTTTACTTTCGCTGACGTGCTTTCCACTCAAGACTAGAATCATCGATAAACGCCACCAAACTACAACAGGAACGTAAAACACGCACATTAATAACTTTTAGTAAACACATAACTGTCATATAACCATTCACTCCGTACAAACAATACTATACAACGCTTTTGAGCTATACTTTCAAAGTCTATTCTCTTGCATATTTCATATTTATAAACCAGTAATACGGTTTACAAAATTCTCATTAATAAAGAGTTATATTAACTCTCAACGTGTTATAACTCATTGAAATGGTTTTTAAAGTTGACTGATAGTACTTCACGCTGAGCATTAGCGTTTCGTAGCTTCGCTTTTAACGGGTTTAGTGGTAAACATGAAGCTGACAGATTATACTTCGCGTTTGTTTGCCGCAAAAAAACGCGCTCCGCAATTTGTGGTTGTGGGTTGGATGCGTTATAAGAGTGACGGTCAAGTCTCATTATCTGTATAGAGTAGTCCAAGAATTAGAAATGAATGCTATTGACTAGCTGCCTTCTGACTATCAGCTCATAATTAGGGACGGCTAGTGTAGATAGTTTTTCAGAGGCAAACACACAAATAAAGCCGTTCAAACATTAACGTATAAAAATAGGTTTTTAAGTCGCACTTCACGTGCGAGCAGGATTTCATTACATAATATTATAACCCGATAGATTTTGAATCCTAACAAAACCGATGTAAATTTTGTATTTCAATTTTTACTACAGTTTATTTCGTACAGAACATAAAAGTTAAAGTTATTTTCTATAGATAAAAGTGATAAATCTAAAAGTGTAGAGGCGCATTCTAGCACAATTAGGCCATGTAATAGTTTCTTTAAACTGTCTTTTAACTGGGCCGAACTGAAAACCTGAGAGTTTAAGGTTTGCGTCTCGTTGCCGCAAAATTGTGCTCCGCAACTTGAAGTGCTATAAGTGTGATAGTCAATCCCACTATTCGGTCAGATAAGAATAGCCCAAGAGTTGATTGTGGGAACTGTTGACTAGCTGCCTTCCCTCTGGTCTATCCGTTCAAAATTAAGGACAGCTAGCACAGATAGACCTTTGTGTAGCTTTTCCCGAAAAGTCTAAACCAAACAAGGTTAGTTTGCAAATTCTGTGCCTTTCTGAAAACGTTTCTAGTATATGCTTTGTGTTAATTCATAATATGGGTAAATTTAAGATAAAAATAACTCATTTTTGGTTGTCATCCCCACTTTCATCATGAAAGAAAATGAATATCCCCCCCCCCCCCAATAAACAGTAAGAGCGAGGATAAAAAAAAATACTGTTTTTTGTTTTGCATTGCAAAAATATATTTCGACATGTGTTTTAATTTTTAAAATGCTATTTTCCTTTTTATAGACTAGATTACATCTTCTGAAAAAGTACTGCCATTTTAATTAAATGATCACATTTGATCATAGATATTTTTTCATATAGTCTACATCGCATTATAATTTAATTAGTGTCGAACATATTTTTAATTTTAATTGGTTGATTTCTGCTCTGGAAGGACGATTTTTTGTTCCTTTGCATTCATGTTCTGTTTGAAATTCATATACAAAATAATTCATAGATGTATATATGATTTGAATATTTTATTTTCATTGGTAATTTCTAAACTAGGCCTACAGAAGATCGACTTCAGCCCGCTGCGAAAGTGTGCAAATACCAAAACGATTAGGCTTACCATAAACATATTTACCAAAACGATTAGGCTTACCATAAACATATTTACCAAAACGATTAGGCTTACAGTAACCATTTTTACCAAAACGATTAGGCTTACCATAAACATTTTCGATTTCTTATAGATTTGACTTATAATTGAACACATTTTGATGTGTTATACGTTTTATAATGAGTTCTGCTGACGTTTGCTATTACCTAAGTTATTTCTTTAACATTTTTTTTATATTCCGATATGTTATTTTGCTACTTTTTGTAGCGAATTTTGTATGTCTGCGTTGCACATCAATAATCTTCTTGAAGCAGGGTTTTGTTAGTGAAGAAACAAATAACTTTAATTGAAAACTTGAGTTTTAACAAGCTAACTCACTTTAAATGCTGTTTTGAAATGTAATTATTATATTTTCAATGGTTGAAGGAGAATCACCAGAGAATGACAAAGACGTGTATATTCTTTTGTAATTTTCTATTCAAACCATATTTCACTATATATCAAACCTTTCACGGAAGGAGCTGAAACTATAACTAGCAACCGTTCAGCTTCAATGACGCCTTCACTTCAAGCAACCTAGACGTATTCTACGGGACGAACTAATGGTTGTGGGCGGAGCCTGGCGTTTTGCCATGCAAAACCGAGAAGAGCGGGTTGGCATGGCAACAAGGACCGAGATTTGTCACCGTAAGTCCGCCAGGTAAGTAAAGGCTGGGTGCTAAACAAAGGTAGATAGAATGTGGATTTCCTAGGGGTGGAGATTTCCCTGAAAACGGTGATGCATGTGGCGCGTGCATGCTTTCCGCACGTGCCAAACTCAGAAGTCCGATCGACACGAGCTTGACAACCGTTTCATTATATGGTAACTTTCTGCCGCGGCCCATGGATCTTCGCCTCCCATGACGTATGTTTCAAATGACGTCCCTAAAGTTCTCTAAGGCTGCAGCCATTAGTACAGAGAAACACCACTGCAACACGTGCCTGGAACCACGCAAGACAGACTCGACTGAATCAGAATTATCAGTCACCTCTGTTTTATTTTATTTTATTATTATTTTATTTTACTTTTTTTCTTGCCGCTGCTACCTACAGAAGTGTTCGCATCAAATGTAATAGAACTGTAAAAAAAAAGAAAAAAAGCCAGGTACAGAACAACCCCTGCACGCTATCTTTCGTGTCTAGCCTCCTCGCAAGGAAAATTTGCTGATACAGCTTTGGTATACACATACCGTTAATGGACAGAGTGGTCCCATTTAGGGCATATCTCGCGTTGCTACCCGCATTAATTTATTGTTTGTTTTTCTTTTTTGTCTTGATCCCGCCTAGTCAACTGCATGACTTGTAATCATCAAGATGTATGCAAAGCCATTTGCATATAGCAGTCACTTTAAAACTTTCCAGTACACTACAAAAGTTACACAGCTTCAGAGAGGTTCCAACGTTCAATACAAAGAACGTGCCGTAGTTGAGGCCACGTGTCTCTCTCTCTGTCGATTTACTTAATGGAAAGAAACATTGAGAGAAACACATGCTCTTTTTTTGGAGATGTTGATTAAACAACATAAAAGTTATTAAAAAAAAGAGGCTTAGATTAGTTGGGGTGTTTGTTAATTCGCGTGTTTCAGACATACTTCAGTAGTGTAGTACGGTTTTTACGTTTTGCTCGTGTTCAAATTCTTTGCCCGAAATTTTGAATTTGTCTGACACAAACAAATTTCGGCTTCAAATACCTAGACTTATAGACAGCGGTATTTACTGAGCTTTATTATTTTCTCAACTGCATTCTTTACCACATCATATGGTATGTTGGTAATTTAAAAACCGCCATTATGAGCCGTACACAACTGACTGAGTATTACTTAAATCTATACTTTATGAACCGAATAAAGATGGAAAAATAGGACTTTTTAATAAATTCTAACTGTTAATAAGTGTCTGATCACAATTATAAAGAAAGATATTGATTACACATACACCTTAAATATTGTTGTAAATGCACATTTGTTTGTGATAACTTACAAGTCATCAGAATTAACAATCGTATTTAAAGTATCACTACAATTAAAAGTGTTCAAGAACTAATGGTGTAGGTTGAATTATTCGTGTATACAGTTAGGCTTATGACTGAAGTATGTAAACCAAACTGATAAAATTAAAATTTA
>NW_013665825.1:301875-308720 GCF_000517525.1 Limulus polyphemus | reverse complement strand
TGTAAGACCTCTAACTAAACTGTTTTCTGGCGTTTGTTTCTTCTGTTTTTATGAAAGGAAGTTGTATCTTTATTACATACTCAAAAATTTAATTACTTATTAATTATTGTAGAATCTATTTTGCTTACAAGACAAACATTAAAATATAAAGTTTATGAATACTTGGAACTTAGAAGTACATTATTCATCATGTGTAAATATTGTTGTAAATGCACATTTGTTTGTGATAACTTACAAGTCATCAGAATTAACAATCGTATTTAAAGTATCACTACAATAAAAAGTAGTTCAAGAACTAATGGTGTAGGTTGAATTATTCGTGATACAGTTAGGCTTATGACTGAAAGTATGTAAAACCAAACTGATAAAAATTAAAAATTTCACTGTAGATGAGGTTAACAGACACGTATATAGTTGTGACCAAAAGTTTTGCATCATCTAGAATGCTAAAGATATGACACAATGTAAAACAAATTATATAAATATGATTTACGTCTTTTATTTAACACCGTTTAAATAAAACAACTATAAAACGATAATACAAAAATATAGTGTAGGACATACTAGTAGTTCTTAGTATTTATAATGGATTCTATGGATTTTCCAAACTTCCTTACTTCACTTAGGCACGGACACAATATGGCGCTGAAGGTACGAATTATATTTTAGACTCCCTCGTGTAACCTCTAAACGTAACAATATTTATAAGGTTCCATTTGACTTTAAGAAACAAAAAGAAGTTTAATTCTAGGGTGGTCATAGTTCTATTATAGCTACCGGTACCTGAAGACGTTTGCGATGTATTTTTACAGTTTATTTGATTAAACTGTATTAAATAAAATGTCTAAATTACTTTCTGTTTTTTAATAGTGTCTCATCCCTAGAATTCTAGGATGATGGCCATAGCTGTAAATTTATAAATATTTGAAAACCGTTTTAGAGCATTACCTTTACGTTAACTACCATACTGATATGTACTAACAGTTGCACATATTTACACAAACAACAACATAACGGAACAAACAAATTGAAAGAACGCCGTGCACCTGAATTTGAAGTATGCTTGAACCTTATACCTACATACATGTATCAGATGGGTGATTCAAAAGTCCGAAGCTTCAGTATAAAGATGCAAAAGAAACTATTATACTTCTAATTTATCTTATATTATACAATGTGAGTATTTAGATATAAACTTGCATTAATATAAAAGAAAAAATAACCAGCTCACCTGTTCAAGAGAAGAGCTGTCAGCGAATTATTCTGGTTTAGTTTGGCATTCATTTGTTTAGTTTGATATTCATTTAGTTTTAGTTTTGGCATTCATATGGTTTAGTTTTGGCACTCACTTGATTTAGTTTATGTATTAATTTGATTTTAATTTTGGCATTCATGTGGTTTAGGTTTGTTTTTTATTTGGTTTAATTTTGAAATTTATTTAGTTTAGTTTTGGCCTTTATTTGTTTTAGTTTTGGTCTTTATTTGGTTTAATTTTGACATTAAGTTGGTTTGGTTTTGGAATTTATTTGGTTTCAGGGTTAGTATTCATTTGGTCTAGTTTTGGCATTCATTTGGTTTAGTTTTGGCCTTTACTTAGTTTAGTTTTGACATTTATTTGTTTTAGTTTTGGTCTTTATTTGGTTTAATTTTGACATTAAGTTGGTTTGGTTTTGGAATTTATTTGGCTTCAGGGTTAGTATTCATTTGGTTTAGTTTTGGCCTTTACTTAGTTTAGTTTTGACATTTATTTAGTTTAGTTTTGACATTTACGACCCCGAAGCCTATACTAAATCACAAAAATTCGACGATACAACTTTTACTCAAGGTGAAAGTTGGTTCCTTTTTTTAACGTTTACTTCTATATCCTACGGGAATGCATCAGATCAGTACCCAGTATGAAAGGTGTTAATGTTGATAGGACTGAACGCCAGACTCCGAATGAGGACACCATATAATCAAATCTCATAAGAAGAACTGATTCCAGTTATTCCATTGAGCCAATTATAGGTGGAATTTTCCAAATTCGTTTAGAAAGTTCACACCATTTGTTATTATGTAACTGGTTCGTTAGGATACAAAAAACTGTTTGTAAGCATAAAGACCGTAAAATATAATTACTTACTTTAATTGTGTTATTGATTAAAACTCCATAGAAATTATGGTATCACGTCACTGTACAACCTCTCATAGTTTAGGTTTTGTTTTCACTTATGGAAGGGAAAAATTAAAGAATCGACAACAACACAGACTGTTAGAAATTAGAACGCATACTTATGGTTTTATAGCGTTCAGGTGGAATCTTAAAGAACGATATAAATATAGGTTATATACAGTTCCGAAGCTGAACATTTTATCATCAGAAATAGTTATCTTAGAAGCTCTCAGATCAATCTTATCAATGTTTATTGACCCAACGGTTTAAAACGCACTAAAATGTTTTATTCATGTAGTATATGGTTTGTTTTTGCGTAGCCAAAACAAGATTTGGTAGTAGTAATTTAAATGTATACAATCTAGAAATAGACCCTATAAACAACTGAAGTTATTATTACATTATCTGCTGATCATGTTTCATTATTGCGTGGAGGGGTGGAGGGCTATTTTTATAAATATGCTTTCTACATATTTAGAAGAGCAGGCAAGATGGTTTGAGACTTCTTTTTTCTCCTTAAAACAAGCTACTATGCAGTGTTTAAATGACACTTACGCGTGTACCAAGAAAGTTCATCAAAATAAACATTTTCACAGGGGCAAGTACTTGCCCTTAACGCTGTCATTAAAACTATAATTGCCTTTTCATATTTTCCTCGTTCTTAATGGTTTAGACTGAACGTGTAAATTTTGCATTTAATTAGTTTTATTTTTTGTAATACCAAAATTCAGAAACTGAAATTATCTGTATAATTCCGTTTATTGTGCAATCTTTGAACTGTTACTTTTGAAGGATTTTGGTATTTTCAACACGAAAGGTACAATATGTTGCCAGTCTAGAGATTGAAGGTTCAGGCTTAACCATATTTAATTTATATTGCTGGCCAGAGGGAAGGCAACCAATAAGGAGCCCGAATTACATACATGATTGCTCTTAATGGAATACAGAGATTTGCTGTAACGAATATAATGTCTATATAGCTGAAAATGCGGAGCGTGTTGAGCGGAATATATGTATCTCTGCTATAACCTTGGGCCTTCAGATCCGTAGCCCACCACGCTAATCACTAGGCTATGTACGGTCAATAATTTTAAGAAAATCTACAAAATATTATTCAAAAGAGTTCAGGAAGATTTGCCAAGGAAGCGAAATTGTTTCTATGGTCCCATAGAAACCCAAATATTATAGTTCTATTTTGATACATTCGCTTAAATTTTATATTTATTTTTTTATGATATAGTTTATATTGTTTCGTACGCAGAATGTCTGTACTTAACAGGCTAAGTCCAAGGGTTTTCTTGGGTTATTTCATATGTTACTGAAGTCAAACACGTAGGGCAAAAAAATTCCACCTATACAATTTGTACGTAAAGTAATATATATATATATATATAAAGAGCACTTCTGAAGACCCGACAAAAAGCCACTGACCACCTGTGCAGTGTTTTACACTCCCAGGGTGTAGTGAAGTCTCTGTGCTTTTACTCTATTTGTTCTTCCAACAAACAGGTCCTCACGGCTCCTCAACGGCATCTGTTTGGCGATGCATTAGAGCACTTCCTGACAGCCGTCCATGTGTGTTTACCTAGGTCTCAGCTACACATCAGCGTTCTCTAGTTTGAGAGGACGACGAGAAATAAAACATAAGTTAATGGCAGGTTTAGAGAGTTCGATGTTATAGCTTGCAAAGTGTACCGTGAAGGCCTCGATAGCAGAGTTTAGGTTTGAGTTTTCTTCTTTAGTATACAGCGAGCCAGCCTTCCGCAATTACGTCGCCCCCTAGAAATTGTTATTTCGTTAGCTAATCAACGGCCAATTTAGAAGAACAGGCTATAGTGATACTTCTACTACGCTGGCTAATGGCAGCGTGGGTGTCCGCTGACAAGCCACATTAGACTGCTGGAGTTGGTTTACAGTTGCATATCACAACAAGACTTAACTTTCGTCACATCTTTCAGCTCCTGCTCTCACTCCAGCCTTGAGATTAAACTGTGCCCATACACTCGAGCATTGAATCTTAACAGAAAACACACCCAGAAGCCTTACTCAATGTGTTAGAAAAAATTCACTGAAGACCAGAAGTTTTACAAGGATAATGTCATGAACTGGTGCATCTAAGTCAGGCGATGAATATCACGCTAGGATTTTAAAATACTTGTGTGTTAAATTTCAGCACAGTACGTTTCTCAAAACTAAAACTTTCCATATTTACTAAGTAAAAAATTAAAAACAGGTTGTCAGTATCTATTTGTTAAAACAAATTTGTAATGTTTAAGTTGCAATGGTAGAATTTAAAGTAATAACAGTAAATCAGTAATTAATAATCATATTTATGTTCAGTTTGTGTAGAAAAAATGCTAAATAACGCTAGAAAATGTTATTTTCTCAACTAAAAGGAAACGTTTTCAGCACAGTAAAGTTTACTTTTGAAGTTTGAATGATAACAAGACTTGTGACACCAAAATGTTGAGATGAAAATTCTCGTTATCTTTATTTAACACATCGTAGTGTATTCTGTTTTTACTTTCTTTTTTTATGTTTTCATACAAAACACATTATTACTAAAGAAACCACTAATACATGAAATAATAAAACAGGAATCATGCAAAAACAACTTATCATGAATAGAAAACAAAGATTCTAATACAAAATTTTATCAAGTAAGAGAAACAAGAATCAGATTTTACATACGGTCCCCAAATGAAATCCCCCGGTAGGTCAATGGTGAGTTTAACACCAAAAGAAAACTTCTCATTTAGAGTTAAAATTTGGGAAGAGTATTTTCACGTTTTATTATTATTTACGAGGATAACATATTCCACTACCCATATTTTGTGCTATGTAGCGATCCAATTTAGGCCCCCTAATAACACTAATCCTTGATCGTTGCAAAGGAAAGAATATTCTAGAAGATTTTCAAGTATGACAATAATAAAGAGAGAGTAATGTCCATAAACAATACGAAACACTTGAATGTATATTCCTGCTTCTGGATAACTTCAACAATTAAACCATTCCAAACAAACCTACAAAAACAGTTGTTAAAAGCTAACGGCTGGAATAATGATATAGTGAAATAGTTAACATGGAGCTAAAAAAAATTGCCCGTGATTCTTAACTTTTAATTAATTAATTTCTCAAAGATTTTAATGATTCTCGTAAATAGAAATCTCAGAAAATCAAAATTAGATCAATTTATATTTTATTTGAAGCTTCGAGTTTGGAAGTCCCATTCTAAATGTACTCTCTAGAAAAATGGTTAGCTGTAAGTGGATTTTTCCTAGTACACCAGATAGTGCATTCGTACTTCACCACGATCGATATAAAATACGAGATGTACATATCACCCATTAATATTTGTACTGTATTACTTTCTTACTCAAAGAACTGCATGGAATCAACTTACTATATAATACGGTAAAGACGTCTTGCAAAAGTAGCGAACGTCATGTATTTTTAAGATGACAACAAAACGCCACAAAGACTACGACTACTTACTTTCAATAATGACAGATAATATTCAACATTTCTGGAGATGCTTTCGTATCAAATGATATGTTGGTAAACGATCTGACGAAATGTTGGTAAACACGTGATACTGCGTCCATAGAGCAGTATTCTATTACACATTTGTCTTCTGTTACAGTGTAAATGTTAAGATATTGAATTTCTAAAGATCTGTGAAATATTATTAAATAAAATTGCGAGATTTTAATGAGAAAAAAAGCTTTTTTCCTGAAATTTTTTGCTATTGTTTCATGATTAGAAATATCCCATCTTTACAAGTCTCAAAACCTGTGTAATGCAGTCACGTGACAAATTGAAATACATTTATGTACTCAACATAGTCAGAAACGTGCAAAATTCAAGTCAAAAAAAGCTGATTATTGGTGGTTATTTCTATAAAACAACGTACTGCTTATTAAACTTCCTGTTCTCTTATATTTCTTTAGAAATTTTGTAACGTGAATAATCGTCGTATATTGTGTTGCAATTTCTCCTTTTAAAAGCAATTGTAAGTTGAATATGATTAAGAAATTATCATAAAGCATAAATTTATAGCAATCGACGTCACTGGTTAGAGGGTTTTGAATATAAAGTATAATTTGAAGATTCGATAAATTAAGAGAAGCTACTTAGTCAAAAATCCTCTAAAACACCGTTACTTAAGCAGTAAAGACCCTCAGATGTCACACGTGGATTATTAAGTCTTTAAAGATGACGTGTCGTAACAAGACCAACGCTGCTAGGTGTCATGGCAATGAATGAACTTCATCATTGTAATTTGGGGCGTGGTCGAGTGGAGGATCACTAATATAACCTATGTCGTTGTTGTATAGCATCGAACAATGAATACGAACTAGCGTAAAACAGGGCACGTATCCTTTATCTTGAAACTTAAAGCCTGATCATCATCTCTATAGCCTCACACAAGCCCGAGCAGCTGGTGCAAGCTGCAAGTCGATGAACCTGTTTATACACCAACTCTGCAGGCCTTTATTCCTTTAGATAATTAGGTGTATAAACTTGGGACAAAGTAATCATCTTACTATATTGTTCAGTTTAAACTTGGGACAAAGTAATCATCTTACTACATTGTTCAGTTTAAACTTGGGACAAAGTACTTATCTTACTACATTGTTCAGTTTAAACTTGGGACAAAGTAATTATCTTACTACATTGTTCAGGTTAA
>NW_013665825.1:299261-301107 GCF_000517525.1 Limulus polyphemus | reverse complement strand
AGTTTACTACATTGCTGAGTATAAACCTGGAACAAAGTGCACTTTACCATATTGTTGGGTTTAAACTTGGGATAAAGTGATCAGTTTACTACATTGCTGAGTATAAACCTGGAACAAAGTGCACTTTACCATATTGTTGGGTTTAAACTTGGGATAAAGTGATCAGTTTACTACATTGCTGAATATAAACCTGGAACAAAGTGCAGTTTACCATATTGTTGGGTTTAAACTTGGGATAAAGTGATCCGTTTACTACATTGCCGAGTATAAACCTGGAACAAAGTGCACTTTACCATATCGTTGGGTTTAAACTTGGGATAAAGTGATCAGTTTACTACATTGTTGAATATAAGCCTGGAACAAAGTTCACTTTACCACATTGTTGGGTTTAAACTTAAGACAAAGTGATCAGTTTACTACATTGCTGAGTATAAACCTGGAAGTGCACTTTACCATATTGTTGAGTTTTAAACTTAGGACAAAGTGATCAGTTTACTACATTGTTGATTAAAATGTATTGTGTGTTGATGTATTTTTTTTTTTTGTAAAGACGTGTACGTACTAATTCAGTGTTCGATATCTTAACTCAACTAAATAGAAAAAGAGGTTAACTTTTCTGAATAATTTATAACCTATCTCTAACTTTACTATCTCTCTAAGATAAAGAATCGTGAACTTTTCTGTAAATTATATTATCAAAAAGAAATATTTCTATCTGATTATTTTGACTTTACAAAAATAAATAAACAAATAATCGGTTGGTATTTAGAAACTAATAGAGGTTTAAAGCTCTTTTGTCAAACTGTGCTGAGAATTTGCAGTTAAGCCAATTTTATTACATTAAAAGCCACTGCTTTGACTACAACCCATTCTTTTGGACTTTCGAGGTGATTAAACGCGCGAGGAAAAAGACTTAGCTTGTGGGAGGCGTTGAATTAATTTGGGTATTACCTTTCGCGCTCAATATGGAATGAAAAGCATGGGCCAGTATTAAGCAGAGAACAAATCTTAGGTGTGTAAGTAATTAGTAGTGACGGGACTTTGAAACTTTTAACAAAGACCATAGAATAAACGACGGTACACTATTTTACTAGCTGTCGGCCTTAATTCACTGTACTTCCCGTGGCTGTCTACAGGCTTGGCTTGCCTCTTCGCATTGCCAGTGGTTTGGAGGAAACATTGCGTTCGATATTCATACACTAGCACCACAAGGGAGATGGATGCGGAAGTGTAGCAAGCAACCAAGGCTGAGAGCCACTCTTGTATTAGGACCATAATGAACGGAGTGCTTAAATGTGTTTTGTGCAAGACGATAAAGTGCGTCATACATTTTCAAAGCTGTTGTGTAGAAGGCGTGTTCACTGTCTCATTACCTGTTTGGATTTTGCTTTCATGAAAAATAATTGAATTATAATCACAGTACATTTACGAGAGCTAACTCGTAAAATATAATTAATTTTCTTATAAAATTTGTGCCAGTAGCAGAGTTTCTAGCCAAGTATATATATATATATATATCTGCATGTGTGTTTGTGTGTAAAATCAGATGCAAAGAAACCTTTAATTAACTCCAATTTTGAATGCTGGAAATGCTTGGCTTGAAATTCATTGACTTTAACGTATGTACTACTACAATGGCATTTGAAGTATATCAGTATGTAAGCCTTAAATTTTCACTGAACCTGTAGTATTCGGTGACTGGTCTACTTGTAGATACAAAACCAAAGCATAGCTTGAAATTCATTGACTTTAACGAGTGTACTTTTAAAATGTCATTTGAAGTATATCAGTATGTAAGCCTTAAATTTTCACTGAACCTGTGGTATTCAGTGACTGGTCTACTGGT
>NW_013665825.1:270440-298697 GCF_000517525.1 Limulus polyphemus | reverse complement strand
TTTCACTGAACCTGTACGTATTACGGTGACTGGTCTACTTGTAGATACAAACCAAAGCATAGCTTGAAATTCATTGACTTTAACGAGTGTACTTTTAAAATGTCATTTGAAGTATATCAGTATGTAAGCCTTAAATTTTCACTGAACCTGTGGTATTCAGTGACTGGTCTACTTGTAGACACAATACCAAAGCATAGCTTGAAATTCATTGACTTTAACGCGTGTACTTTTAAAATGTCATTTGAAGTATATCAGTATGTAAGCCTTAAATTTTCACTGAACCTGTGGCATTCAGTGACTGGTCTACTTGTAGACACAATACCAAAGCATACTCACAGTCAGTTACTCAGTGCTGACGAAGGTAAAATGCTGAATCAATATGAATTGTTTGCGTGAAAAACTTCACTGAATTTTAAACATAGAAGAATATAAGACTAATTTAAGATTCTCTAGTTTATAAATTCTCTGAAAGCATATATATATGTTGTTGTTTTTTAATTTATTCACGCGGTCAGTTGATTTAAATATACATGCTTATCAAGTAAATCTATATTGTCCACAGATTGTTTGTTTATTTCAGAATTTTAAGCAAAGTTACACAGGGGATATCTGCGCACAGCAGTTCCTAGCTTTTAAACTGAAAACTGAGTTTCTAGAAGTGAAGCAGCTAGTTAACAGCACACATCCTGGGCTAAAGCAGCTAGTTAACAGCATACCTCTTGGGCTAAAGCAGCTAGTTAACAGCACACCTCTTGGGCTACTCTGGACTCGTCGAATAGTCGAATCTGACTGTCACACTTATAGTGCACTCAAAATGTGGAGCGTGTTTTTGCGGAAATAGCCAGAGAACCATAAATACCACGTTTCACAGTCTTACCACGCCCAGGCCATGCACAGATAGCTAAGAGGAAATGGGATAATTTTTGAACCATATTTTGTTACTTTACATCCATTAACACTATTCTGTAGAAGAGTTAAAAGTGAAGACGTTTCCCTTTTTTTTTGTTTTTGTTTAACAATTACACAAAATGTAGTGTGTTTTTCTGGACTAACACAAAGATATTACTCTTCACAGATTTATGAACTTATTAGGTTATAATTCATTAATGTAACAACTTAACGTGTGCACTAGGATTCTGGATGTTATTTTCGCACAACATATGTGGTTCCGAAATTTAGAGTGTCTTGTCTTGATTAATTATTACTGGCGCCCTCTAACGGCAATTAACTTGTCCTGATCCATCTATAAATTATATCATATAAATGTTCTGAAATCAGTCAAAAACTTTGTTTATCAACGCTTTCTTGCACATAATAGGTTATCTTACTTTATATTTTTCAGGTTTTATATTTTGATCGATAAATTTCGACTGATCGAGAGTTACTTAACCAGCTATGAGTGATGGAAGCTGTGTTTTTTGTTGTTTTTTTTACATTTTCTTGTCACTGCTTGGTGAATTTTTATTTTTATTTGTTGTTGAACACAAATCTTCATAATACGCTTTATGTACAGTGTGTACCGTGGGGATTGAACCCTCAATTCCAGTGTTATTAGTTCTCAAGCTTATCGCTGAGCTATTGATTGAATACCGTTAAATATCTTTTCATATGGTCAGGTGTAGCTTTTGTCACAGAACACACCTTTCATATTCTTACGAAAACATTTTTGAGATTGTTTTATTAGTTAGCTTCAATCTTTAGTTTAAATTCAGCTGTTATCTATTATCATGTCGTGATCAATTAGGAAGCGTGGCTTCTTTACTTTATTTTAAAACGCAACTGCCACTACAATTGAAAAGATTATTTAACAAGTAAAAAGTGAGAAGTTATTGGGAATAAATTCCAACATTTTGTAGTTTGAGGCATCCCCTGGTGGGACAGCGGTAAGTTAACGAATGTACAACGCTAAACTCCGGAGTTCGATTCCTCGCGATGGACACAGCAATGCTACTTTGCTCTAAAACAAAACAAGTAGTTTGGTAACAGGTTACGTAACGCATATTAATACATTACTATATTTACGTAAAAAACTGTCAGGGAAAAGTGATCCAAAGTTATGGAACTATGATCAGGATCTCAGTAAAAAAAAAACGCTAACTACACCAGTAGTTAATCTCACTTATACAAGTTGTTCCCCATGTTTAATGATAATACCAAATTAATTTCAGAAATCAATTCACATTAAGTGGGGCAGCGTAATGTTGACTAACATTCAAGTAAGCGAGAAGTCGATCGGAGAAATGGAATTATGTTGATATTATGTCACACATTTAACGAACATTTTGTTGTTTTTCAGAATTTGTAGTACATACTGGAGGGATTTAGACATTTTGACAATAAAGTTAAAAACAAACAAAAAAATGATATTCACTCTCTGGATGATAATAAAAACTTTATTTCAGCCAACGTTTCGCCTTTGTGGCTTCGTCAGGGCTAGGACCAGTTAGAGCGGGAACCAGGACCATTTGGTACGGGTCTTAAATTTAGAACATTTGTTATTTTTTTGCATTTGTTAAGTTTCGCGACTTGTTTTTTATGTGCCTCCCAATCAAATTAAAATGTGACACAGACTCTCAGCTTATAACTGCAAATTATATGTACAAATTAAATATTCAAATTATGTTTCACTTTTCTTTTGGGCCAGTGACTATCTTATCTTGTTTCCACTTGTCATCATATTTTACTTTTATTGTAGCCAAGGGCCCCAAAAGATAAAAGTGGCCATGGCCCCTCTCAACCTCTGAGAGTGCCTAATCAGGGCTAATAGTACCAGAGCAGGTGTGAAAGAGATACATTTTTGAATAACTCGTAATATATAGTCTTTTGTATATGCTATACGTTTCACTTTTTACGTGTAAATGCATCGTTTTCTCTAAATAACTCATAATAAAAAAAATCAGGGCTTCAATCTGAATCTTCATGCTCGCACAAACAATATTTTCGCTATAGTGCATGTTTCTGAAGCTAACCAATTTGTGTGATTGAAAACGTTGTCGGAAATGAAAAGAAAGATTATCACATTAACGTGTATAGAAAATAGAACTTTGGATTATTTGCAGAGCTCTAAGCAAAGAAAAGAAAAAATTAATAACAGACTGAGAAACAGGCAGGCCTCTAAAGGATTATCTAAATAATGGCAGAGAGGTCTGCGTTTTATATGAAGATAAGATCCCAGTGATTATATATGCATGATACTTGGGAACCCAGCTCATTGAGGAGAAACGCTAAATCAATTTAATGCATATATTACCCTTACGGGGAAGAACTGTAAACTAAACAGTGTGTATGTAGAGTCAGTGTGAAGGAGATTAAGGAGTGATATATTTGACCATCGCATTAAGGCCGTGAGTTTGTATTGTTGAACATACAAAAATCAAACATTAGCGAGTACCCCGTTTCAGTTCTGACGAAAGAATCTGAGGTAGAGAACAATCCTCTCGACACTTAATGAAGCCTTTACTTTCCACAGAACCCTTTCTATACAAGCCAAACAGGCAAGTAAATGTGTACGTAACCCCAAAACAGAGATCGTCCCTATGAGTCGAAAATTGTGGTTTTAAGAGCTCGTGTAAGGATATCAATCAGGCAACACAGCATACTTAACGTTTGCTCAAGGGCTGCTGGCGCCATATTGCTTCGAGCCCAGCTGGTAATAAGAATATGTTATAAAGATTTAGAGTTATTTTTTCTTTTATTTAAAGTTTTAATGTTTCTTTCAAACTGAAATACTTTGAAATATTATAGAATTTTATTCAAAAGTTTTATTTACTGCAAAGTAATGTTTTGTTTCCAAATTTGCTTGAATATATGCATTACTGAGTTGTCTGTGTATGTATTGCTGTAAAACTAACATTTAGTAGGCTGATAACTCGTATATAGTGAGATCTTAATGTTTCATAGCTCCAACAATAATAGTAAATAAACAAAGTTCAGATAATGTATGGACTTTATAATAATACATTACTTTAGCTTCGGATGCATTATAAAAAAAACCTGAAATATCATTAGAGTAGGCATCATATAAGTACCTGAAATATCATTATAATAGGCATCATATAAGCACCTGAAATATCATTAGAGTAAGCATCATATAAGCACCTGAAATATCATTAGAGTAGTCATCATATAAGCACTTGAAACATCATTATAGTATACACCATGTAAGAACTTGAAACATAATTATTATATGCACCATACAAGTACCTTCAACATCATTATTGGAAGCGACGAAGTATTAGTACGTCTTTGAAATACATCATTTCTGTATGGTACGGATTTTATCTTGGCATACATGTGATTGTTGTCACGTACTATATAGCCAACATACACTTTTAACAAATTTTTTAGTTTGCCATTTTAAATGTTCATAAATTATTTAATTCTGCTCGCGCGTTTCAGTCGCTATAAACTCGATTAATGTTATACCAAGACATACTGTTAATATCAAAGTGGGTTAAATTTAATGGGCTAAAGTACTTTAACACTCAAGCATGCTAAATTTTAAACCATTGATGTCATTTGGGTCTTGGAATTACCCCGGATTTCGCATGGTAAGCTGGCGTAACTTTAAACTACAGGTTAGAGTACGTCATATCTCTTTGAACAATAGAATTCAGCAACTACAATTCATTTGTGACCACTCATTACTTTTGGCCTATTGGACTACTCAGATGACTGATCGTACAATGGCCATTTGTGTCTATATGCTTGGGAAGAATGACCAAGTACTTCTAAACTGACCAAAGTCTCTACATATGGTAACTTATAGACTGATCAAAATCCCAACATATAGTAACTACTAGACTGATCAAAGTCCCTACATATGATAACCTCTAGACTGATCAAAGTCCATACATATGGCAACTTCTAGACTGATCAAAGTCCTTCCATATGGTAACTTATAGACTGATCAAAATCCTTACATATGGTAACTTATAAACTGATCAAAGTCCTCACATATGATAACTTATAGACTGATAAAAGTCCTAACATCTTATAACTTCTAGGTTTATCAAAGCTTCTACATATGTTAATCTCTAGACTGATCAAAGTCCCTCAATATGGTAACCTCTAGACGGATCAAAGTCCCTACATATAGTAACTTCTAGACTGATCAAAGTCCCTCAATATGGTAACCTCTAGACTGATCAAAATCCCTACATATAGTAACTTCTAGATTGATCAAAGTCCCTCAATATGGTAACCTCTAGACTGATCAAAGTCCCTATATATGGTAATCTCTAGACTGATCAAAGTCCCAACATATGGTAACTTCTAGGTTGATCAAAGTTTCTACATATGTTAATCTCTAGACTGATCAAAATCCCTACACATGGTAACCTCTAGACTGATCAAAATCCCTACATATAGTAACTTCTAGACTGATCAAAGTCCCTCAATATGGTAACATCTAGACTGATCAAAGTCCCTACATATAGTAACTTATAGATTGATCAAAATCCTTATATATGGTAACTTATAAACTGATCAAAGTCCTCACATATGGTAACTTATAGACTGATCAAAGTCTCTACATATGGTAACTTCTAGACTGATCAAAGTCCCTACATATAATAACTTCTAGTCTGATCAAAGTCCTTATATATGGTAACTTATAGACTGATCAAAATCCTTACATATGGTAACTTCTAGACTGATCAAAGTCCCTACATATGATAACTTCTAGACTGACCAAAGTTCCTACATGTGGTAACCTCTAGACTGATCAAAGTCCCTACATATAGTAACTTCTAGAGTGATCAAAGTCCCTACATATGGTAACTTCTAGAGTGATCAAAGTCACTCAATATGGTAACCTCTAGACTGATCGAAATTCCTACATATGGTAATCTCTAAACCAATCAACGTCCCTATATCTGGTAATCTCTAGACTGATCAAAGTCCCTACATATGGTAACTTCTAGACTGATCAAAGTCCATACATATGATAACCTCTAAACTGATTAAAGCCCCTACACTTGGTATCTCGTGTATGAGTTCTTTAAGTGGAGAAGCAACATTAAATCATCCCGTGTGGCGAACATAGACATGAAAAGGTAATAACTGTCAAACCACAGAGCATAACATTCTTCAAGATCTGTTTATGAACGTGCTATTCACTTGGTTTACAGGTGTCGTATATGAATAGTAAGAAAATTCCTTTGTTATTGTTTTTCTTCTTTTTTCAGGCCTATCAAGTATAGTGTTTCCCGCCCACTGTTAAGAGAAGTGCCCTAGCTCGAGAGTATGTTCCAGGAAGCAACGTGTCCAGGCAGGAAGTATTCTTTGCCACGGTGTGACTAAGAGTCTTAAAACATTTCCTCCTATGTAGAGAGGGCTTTTTTGATGCTTGCAGTCAGCTAATGTGCTGAAAAAGCCACGACTTTAAGTGTGGTTGGGATCAAATGTTAGGCCACTGTGCATGACACATTAGCGGCCTAGTCACGAGGAAACGACAACTTAAAAATTTCCCTGCGTGTCGTCCGGGACACGAGTTTCCACGCTCGGTGGTGATGATGGATTGCCACTCTTTTCAACACACGGGAAATCCGTAAGCAGCACTAGAGAGCCATCAAGTGAGAGTACCAAGTAATTAATTTTCAATCCGAACGTATTGTCGTGCTCTTAGTTCTTGAAAATAAGAGTGAAATACTTTCTGATCCCTAAGAGACAAAGCCGAGTACATAAAAACAATACTTTATACCTTAGCTAGTAACCATATTTATTATTTATCAATAAAATCTAAAAAGCTGATATACTTGAACTCCCAACCATTCTGAAGATGTGATAAGAATTTACGAAACTAAGCCATCACTGTATTACATTACCTTGAATTCTATATAAAAATGAAGAAATGAAGGCTGAGATACTGTAAAAAAAAATTGATTTAACGACTCGAAGATTGGGCGAATGAATGTGATACGTTCATATCTTTACTGGGTGTTTTAATAACACGGAATAATAGATTTTTAATGTAATAAAAAAGAAAATTACCAAAGCGTTTTACATTCATCGTATTCTAGTTTTTGTTTTCCTCTTCTGGCTTATATTAAAGGTTAATTGAAAGAACATATCCTGGATGAACGATAAATAAAAAAGTGTGACGTTAAATTAGCCATTGGGTGATGATGGTGAAGTTACTGAAAAAAAAATATTTAAAAAGTTGTTGCGTTGATCAGCCGTTGGGTGGTAGCGGTGGAGTTATTGAAAAAAATCTTTAAAAAGGTGTGGCGTTATTAGCTATTGGATGGTTTGTTTATTTGTTTGTTTGTAATTAAGCCCAAAGCTACACAATGAGCTATTTGTGCTCTGCTCACCATGAGATTGAAACCCGGTTTCTAGCGTTGTAAGTCCGCAGACATACCACTGTGCCACTGGGGGGCCGTTGGGTGGTAGCGATGGAGTTATTGAAAAAAAAAACACTTAAAAATTCATATTAGATAAAGGCATACACCATTATTTATGTGTCGAAGGCATAAATATATGGAGGCTTTAGTACGTTATATTAAAACGATTTTTAATACGTAAGTCCACAATTCACGTGAGAACCACAATCAGTATAAAGCTGCAGTGGAACTGCCTGCATGCAAAATATTTATATTATGCAAAATATTCGATGCAAAATATTTATACACTGCGGTCAAAAAGTAATGCTCAGGACAAGGATATAGAATTTTCAAGACGAGGATATCCCTTGTATTTAATGGCACTGACAAACAAAGGAATACGAATAAGTTTAGGGTACCAGGACCTTCCAGAAAGAGACTTACAACAAGTTGTACCCAGCTGTGGTAAACAAAGTTCCGAATACAAAAAGAAATAAAAAAACAATGGGAAAACCCGTCAAAGTTCTTTAAGGAACAATATGCAACATATTCAAGAAGGGTCTATTTTTGAAAAAGCGAAACCAGACACGTGTACACAAGTTGCTTTCATAACATACCCGTTGAATCTTCGCATACCTCAAGTAACTAGAGAATAAAACAGGTATTCACAATCCATACGGAGACATGCCGATCAAGTCGTCAGGCGCAGTGACTATAGGTTTCTGTGCAGTTGGGATGTTGAAAAGAGTACTCGGAAACTACAGTCATCATACACTAGATATCTTATGGAAAACATGCAGAGAGTAGTGCTGTGCTTATGACATGACAGCCTTACTACGAACCTTTTTTGTAATGGAAACATCAGATAGAGCATGACCGGACGTGGTGACATGGGTTGTAACGACGTGTTGAGCTCCGAAATCTTTTTACTCTAACGTATTCAACCTCTGTATATAAATCATGTTTCTTTTTAATAGCTGTATAACAATCTGAAAACACTGTGTTCTAACAAGATCTCAAACTTTTGTATGTAAAATAAAGTTATTGAAGAATAAAATAGTGTTGATATTTTCTTAAGTATTCAAGACGTTGAACAATTAGCTTCCATGGTATTAAACATCAATGAAGCTGGGTCCGACGATAGTCAATAGTTTTCTATGCTATCATGAACGCAAGTGGCTAGAAAACTGCCCATGTGAATTCAAACCTGTCCTTTACAAAGGCTGTATTGATGACACTTTCTTGCTGTTTCGACAATCAATCACGTTTCCTTTCTTACCTTAATTCCCAATATCAAGTTCACATCCGAACTCGAGGAGAATGACTCTTTACTTTTCCTAGACGTCAGTTTGTTTGTTTGTTTGTTTTGAATTTCGCGCAACGCTACACGAGGGCTATCTGCGCTAGCCGTCCCTAATTTAGCAATGTAAGACTAGAGAGAAGGCAGCTAGTCATCACCACCCACCACCAACTCTTGGGCTACTCTTTTACCAACGGTTAGTGGGATTGACCGTCACATTATAACGCCCCCACAGCTGAAAGGGCGAGCATGTATGGTGGGACGGGGATTCGAACCCGCGACCCTTACATTGCGAGTCGAGCGCCCTAATCACCTGATCAAGTACCTAAACGTCTACGTTTATGGCACGTGTAGTGACTGTAAGGTCACTTAAAATGGCAAAACGAAACGCCACTTATAAACTAGAGTCTGTGAACATTTAAGAATATTTAACAGAACCAATCATCCACTACTTAAACCCAGCCACTCATCCATTCCTTCACATTCTGAAACCACAGGTCACAACATTTCATTTGACGGTTTCTCTATCATCACCACAGGATCTTCGGACCTTGATCTCTACATTAAAGAAAGTCTACTCATAGCTAAAGACCGCCAAACCCTTAACGGCTCACAAAGCTATTTAGATCTAAAATTCTTCTAAATTTTCACACTTAACTCAGCTGTTTTGTAATATATATATATATATTAACTTTGTTTCATACGTTCATTTACCGTTTTTCTTAATAACTAAGTAAAC
Source organism: Limulus polyphemus (assembly GCF_000517525.1). Taxonomy (NCBI): domain Eukaryota; kingdom Metazoa; phylum Arthropoda; class Merostomata; order Xiphosura; family Limulidae; genus Limulus; species Limulus polyphemus. Next base: position 289,333 of record NW_013665825.1, on the reverse strand, counting down.
TAATGATTATGTTATTATATTATAATTTTAGTAATAATCATCTTTGTAACACAATTTTCAGATTTCGTTGAAGATGTAATAAGTTATTCAGAAACGTTCTAATTTTGTAAATAAAATGTTTTATCAACCGTCTGCATATTCTTTATTAAACTTTGGTTTCCCCATCATGAATCCATTGTTAGTGTTATAACCAGACGGTACGGGACCTTCGACTCTTCAGATGGTGTGAAAAGATTGATTTAAAGACTAAAAAAGCAGCCCTCGATATCCAGTTTCTTACAGAATGCAGTCAACATAAACTGACGCCATCTTTCCTTCGTTTCAAAGCAGCAAATGACAAACTCCGGAACTCATCTGCATACCCCGCCTGCCGACACGGACTTCTAGAGGAAGAACTTAAACTGAAACATAAGCACTATCGACAACATCTATCTAACCTAGAACGCCAACGCCAAGATCTTCGAAAGTACGTTTCGTACATTGATTTTGTACATTTGACGTGCTTAGTCCATAAGAATAACCAGAAAATAATAACCAGACAAAACTCAAAAAACTGCGACTTTGTTCATCCACATCTCCAGGTTTTAATCCTCATAATGTAATATTTAATCTGAGTGATCTACAATTTGATGATGTTTGTAAACAAGCCTTAATCAAAGGCCTTAACTTTAGCATTCCAGCTTTCAAACTAGATTATGCTAATTATATCTACAATTTTGAAAAAGCTTACAGTACCCTTACTTCCTTTCCAGTGTTAATAAATCAAACAACGATACAGAGCAAGATTTTATAAAAACCAAACTAAAAAAACATTGCTCTTTCCTTATTCTAGAGATATAATTCCTATTGTCCTACCTCTTCACTAAACGATGCTGAACTACAAGCCCTTAAACCTCTGTCTAAAAACGAAGACATTATTGTTACTAAACCAGACAAAGACAATGGTATTGTCATTATGAAAAAAGCTGACTATATTGATAAAATAAACCACTAGCTCAGTGACTCTTGTAAATTTAAAAAACTAGATACAGACTTGTTATCCCTAACCTTTAAGAGAGAAGATAAGATCCTACGTTTCCTCAATACCCTCAAAAGTCAAAATATTATCTCTGAAAAATCTTTTCAACAAATTACCCCATGTGGCACCAAACCCGGTATTCTTTATGGTCTACCCAAAGTACACAAAACTGGATACCCTCTCCGCCATATTCTGTCAGCTGTAAGCTCTTGCAATTACAGTTTGTCAAAATGTGTCGTTCCTATCCTTAAACCTTTCACTTGAACGAATTTACGATTACCGACTCTTTTACATTTGCTTCTGAAATCTCTAAAATTCCCTCTGCTGATCAATATGCTATGGCCGGTTTTGATATTGAATCTCTGTTTACCAATATCCCTCTTGATGAATCTTTAAATTTAATCGTGGATTTTCTCTTTCCCACTGACACTGTACAGTATCTTGGTTTCACCCGTAAACAGTTCCTGGAACTTCTTGTCCTCTCCACAAAGTTAAACCATTTCCTCTTTAATGACGTCAATGGAGCAATCCTGTGATGATTTATTTTTTTACACTCAACCTTATACATTCTTCTAACTGCCATATTTGTTTGTATGTTTACTTAAATAAAATTCAAGGTGAGTAAACCGTTTAAACTAGTGTCTGTTATACGTGGTTGACATAGCCTTCAGGTGAATGGAATGTGGTACCGTTTGCTCTCCTTTACAAGGATATCTGTGTTTTAGAATAACGACACCTTATGCATAATTGTGTTTCTATGAACGTGTTTTGTTAACAGTCGAAATTCCAAGACAGGCTCTAAATCATGGATCTTAAAAAAAAAAGTATCCCTTGTCGATATAAATGTGCATTATGACATATACATTTTCACACAAAAAAAATTGAATGATCTATTCCTTTACATTCCTCTAAAAAAAAAGACAACATTTTCGCTCTTTTCAATCACCGTAATAGGTGTCTTAGAGTGAATGTTGTTACAATGAATGTTGTTTCTATTCTTTTGGTCTTTGTGTTAGGATGAAATATCTGGAAGTCAACTGTGACCATATGTAGCAATGCATGCATATTTACTTAGTGTATGTGACCAACGCATAATCCGCCCTCATGAATTTTGATTGCTGTATTGACAAGGACAAACTAAAAGCGAGAGAAAACTACTGAAAGCCGCTGTGTTTTCTTCTCTATTCACTCCAGCAGCTTCAAGTAAGGGCGAGGGGCGACATCACCGTCCAACCAGTAATCAGCCTAAAAGCTTTTGACCATAAAGCTCTACGACCTCTAGCGGCACAGTGCAGTTTTCTAACTGAGCATCGGCCTGACGAGCAATGCTACGCTTTAGACATAAATTGCATCACCCCTATCTTCTTTTTTTTCCCCCTCTTTTCTCGTGCGCTCTTTATAAGCCTCCATTCGCTCGCTGTCAGAATCCATTTTAATCTAGACAACTACTGCTATACATGAGTTTTATTCAATCAGTCCGAAGTTTTATCAAAAGTAAGCTATGGCGACGAGTATAAAACTGTTTGTGTCGAAGCCTGCAGTAAGGGCGTCAGGGCACTCCACATGAGTGATCCCGAAAATACAGTTTTGCAGGGGTAATATATGTAAAATCAAGAGGCCAATTTCATCAACCATGCTTAGTTTTAACATGCATAATATATAACTATAATTCAGTTCTGATTGCATAACAAAACTAACGTATTTTGTTCCGTTTCGGTGGTTCTTGAACGTATACAATCGTGCTTATTTGATTTTACTTTATTAAAGTACTACTGATATACATTTCAGAGCTAGGTTGTTTTCAATACTAATAGCAAAGTTGTGACTTCATAGTAAAATAAAAGAAAAAAAACACATATTTAAGTAAATAAATACATTTATAACCTCTAATATTTGAAGTAACTTTATTTTAATGATACTATAAAGACGAGGTAAGTTTATATGGATTTTTATCGTTTCTTATCCTATTGAGTGAGTATAAAAACAAGCGCTAAAATAACCGTAACTTACAATTCTCAATATTGGTTAGCAGTTGGTTTCGTCAAAATAACGGATTCATAGACTTTTTTTTTTCACTTTCTCGTTCATATGCTCTGATCTGATTGAAATTCGAAATATGTCCAAAACTTTAAATTAGAGGTAAGCATTTTAATGATTTTTAGCCCTGAATTGAAAAATAAACTGAGCATTACTTTGGATTTTAATTCGACTGATAGCTGGAGTCTTTCACCCGTGGAGCTTCCAAGCATTTTAGTATATAGTATCGAATTTTCGAACCCAACAAACATAAGGTACATCAGATTGTAGATTTAACAACCTATTTAGTTATTCTTATTTATCTTTCTTCAAAATCCAATAAAACGTTTAAATTCTGCATGCTCAAGTAAAATTCGACGTAAGCAAATATATGATTTCAACGGAAATATTTAAAATGAAAGCTGTGACATCTAGCGGATAAATAGTAAAATAATGAGTATCACGATACACGTGTAAGGTTCAGTTGCAGATTAAAAAAAATAAAATGATGTGAAAATGATGTTCAAAATGTGGGCGTTCTAAATGACGTAGCCGGAAGTATATTATGGTGAATTATCATTAGCTGATTAAGTAAGGCAATACTTAAGTTTTCTACTTAATTTTTAGTTTTTATAAATATCATGCCAATTATAAACAAGTAAATTACTCGCGAATAACTACAATAACTACGCCAAACATCTTACACGCCCCCCTTCTTTTTTCGAACGACAAATTACATGTTATTTTAACCTTTCGAGTACATCCCTTGATTCCCGTATGAGCTGAAATCGAAAGTGTTCCAAAATCTAAAAATAAATCATTGATTTGAGCTACTTACTATTTAAATGTTCCTGCTAATTTTTATGTAAAGTCCTTGCATACAAACCTGATACCACCTCCGATATTTGGGACTACTAATGAGAAGATTCCGAAAATCCAAATTAGAATATTGTTTTAAACTATTCCTTACATGTAAATAACAATTTTCAGTTAAACCCGAAAGCCCCAAATTTCTTGCCCGTCAGTTTTTGGAGCCATCTCAGAGCTCTTTTCCAAATTATTCAATTCGTTTATAATACGTGAAGTCAATAGACTATCACGAAATGTCTGAGACATTTTGTGGACATTTTTTTAAAGGAATAAGAAAACTAAGTAAATATAGACAAATGAACGAGAGAAATACAGGTTGAACTCCACTAAATACATCAATAAACAATATAATAAACAGATACAGCAGCACCGTATAGTACTTTATTCATCTTGCTATGTAAGAAAATGTGTCGTGTCTATGACTAATCTAAACAGCAATTCGTCAGATAGAAGAGTCACATCTGACCGCATATCACAAATCAACATAACTTCATAACTATGCCAGGCGTTACTGATTAAATCAACAAATGTATACTGTTGATTAATGTGCCTAAAGTAATTATATATTGTCCGTAACAACCAAACTTTAAATTCACAATCAGTACCGTGAAAGAACGTGCACCTGACATTCTGACCCGCTTACCTTCCAAAACTGAGGCAGTGATGGTTTAACAAGCTTCCCGGATGCTCCCAGGGGGAAATGACTCTACTACATAAAAAAGAGGAAAAAAAACATCAGAGGAGCCATGATGAAATATGAAAAGATTAAATATACATAACTGAAAACCCCCTTCCTGTGGACGCCATGTGTATAATTAGTAAAACATTACTGTTCCCAAACAAGGTAGTAGCAGACATGGGATTGGTACCTGTACATGGTAAAAGAGCAGTACCTGATGGAGTGAGTCATGCCACACGAGCGCTGTATGCTATCACGAACAAGCCTCGTGGACCAGCTGACACGTGGCCTGCCTGCTGAGTAGTGCACGATGCGTCAATTAGTTCGCAGATCTCGTCCCTAGTGACTGCGAATATGGCCTAACGTTATGATTAAACTCATTGTAGATGGACCTGGTGCACCCCACCCGGCGGCCTGATGCGCTTCTAATTCGGAGAACAAGTTATAAAGTATGCATTATCCCCCGAGAAAAGCTCCGTAAAGCCTTTGAGTGTCGTTTAATTTGGTGGCCAGGCCACATTCACAGCCTAAGCTTGTGTAGTGATAATGATGCTACTAATAAAGTTTATAGGTTCGTCCAATCTCTTGGAAACGGCATAAACAATCAGCGCACTGCCCCGTATTAACGTTAAAGATATCTCTACACCTGGCGGTAAATTTAATGACACACTTCATATACATAGCACTAGAAGTAACCATTTCTTCATACGTAAAGAGTTATCTTATTACTCGGTAATCGCTCTTAAGCGCACTGTTATATTCGTATTCTACAAAGCACGCTACTTATACAGTATTAGCTTCGAATTGGAAGTAGGAGAAGCAAAAATGCGAATTTATTAACTAAAACCCAGCAGTCTTGGAGCTGTTAATGACAGACACACTACTTCAACTAGCCTGAAAAATCCCAGTGTACCTATTAACGCTATCATACCTCTGCCTCTAGTTGCACGTAATCAAATTAAGTTGTGCACCAAGTCCATCTGGGAGGTCTTTGCCAATGTCACAGTGTTGCTAATCTAAACAGTGGCAATACACGTGCTTAGCAATAGAAATACTTCAAAGAGTAGCCTCGACGTCATGAAGTACTCCACGTGGTTTGCTCAAGAGACGTGCACAGAAAGTCGCAATAATAATGTTAAGTTAACATAAAAAATAACAAATGTTGGAACTACAAAATAAACACGTAACTTCTAAATTCGATGGATCAATAATTATGAGTAGGATCCTCTAATTTCCTGAAGAGAGAATGAAACTCCTATTGTTTTAATTTAACGGTTTAGATTGACTTTTAAGTTTTAATTTCACGGTTTAGATTGACTTTTAACATAGTTTTATGCCCCTGAAGAAGATGCAAAGGAGAAATGTTGCTTAAAATATAAGTTCTCTTAGAATTAGCTGGAGTGTAAAGGTCGTTTTTTTCTAACTTTATTATAAAAATGTGTAAATCCCTCCCGTATGCACAACAAATTCTGCAACACGAGTAAGAGATATTGTAACGACAGCTTCGCAGGATTGCGAAAATTGTTGGAATAAGCCTCGCGCTTAGTATTGGAAATTATAAATTCAAGATCGGAGTTCCACGCTAGAATAAGGCACTTTAATCAAATAAAAAAAAACAACACATTATTTAATTATACTTTGCTTTTGAGAAACGTGGCGTATCTTATTACAGACTGATGACCGAGTAAGGTTTCTCCATTTTCATTTAACTAGTAAACATATGCTACCTATATTTGAAAAAGTTTTTCAAAAGCATTCTTTTCTGTCATCAAAAGCTAACAAAAATCCACTACGGTTTGGAGCTGAATAACCTTATTTTACAGATAGTTTCAGATTTCTGTTTGCTTTCATCTTTAAAGACAAACAGATTTTTCCCAGTGTTATAAGATCTGAAGCAGCTGTATCAAGTTACAAAGACGTAGTTGGAGGCTGTGAACCTTAACAACATGAGAAGCTCTGCAGTTTAAAGCGATGTTCCTACTAACCTTACTTGTAATGAAGGCTTTTCTACTTAACTTTAAGCTAAAGAAGGGAAAGCGGAAATGTTGACTTGGTAGGCTCGAGTCTCCACTTCGTGCTTTTAGTAAAATTCAGCGTTCCGAATAACCCTTAGTGTGCAGAAGAAGGGATGAGAACCAACTCAGTTCCACAATGTTGACATATTCAACACGGTAAGATACACGTGGGCGGTGAACGAAACTGACATCACTTCGGGTAGTTTTACATACACGTGCGTTTGTATCAGTTTTCGTTTACTTTGAGTGATGAAAAAGTTAGGCGTACACTTTCATGGTACTTCCGTCATTCTCTTTAATATTCGGTCTTTTTTCTAAAATAGGGCGTTTTTTAAAGTAAAGACTTTCAAATAACTAAACGCTATATAAGAAAGACTTAGTTCAAGATGAAATAGTTGTTTCCATGAAAACTACTGCAATAAATTATTTAGAATATATTCTAGTTACAATGATTTCATGCAAAGTATATGAAACAATATTCGTAAATTTATATTTACTACTGAAATAGTTGGTTTTCAGGAAGTACATATCATAATCTGCTTACTCCCTATTGGCTTAACGGTAAGCTTGGAGAATAATAGCGTTAAAATTCAAGGTTCAATCTTTGCAAGAACACAGCGCGAATAGTCCATTGTCTGGCTTTGTGCTTGAACAAGAAACGAACAAACAGTATGATGTAAAAGTTGAAATGTTTACGTTTTTTTTTAGTTTAATAGTTAGAGATACATGAAGGAAATATTCTGGTTTAGACGTTATTTCTAACTTTTGTCTTTGATTTGGTAACTGTTTCACAGCGCTATAACCTTTGCTCAGTAAAAAATCCAGTTTAAGTAATAAACTTAAAGCAAACCCACTTGTTTCGGTAATAAATGCTGAAAGTTAAGGTTACAGAGAGGATCTGAATGCATATATATCTCAAGATTATGGTCGAAAATACGGTCAGCGATAAGAGTAACTGATTGAGAAATAGATGCTACCCAAGTATTATGTTATTTAACAGTCTTATATCAAAATACCTATTATTCAATCAATAATTTAACTCTACCTGCAAGTCCTTTTAGCTAGGTTTTGGTAAGTATAACTTAGACCTAAGTGTACGTAACTTACATAACGTGTGAAAGTAAGTTTATTTGATCTACTTTTTTTTTAACTTTTTCATTATTTTAGGGCCAAGTAACATTTTGTTAAAGCTTTCATATACAGTATTAGAAATAATTATGGAGTAAGGTAAATGGGTATAAAAATGAAAATATTATGAAATTGTTTACCCTTTATTGTACGAAAATAAATTTCACCAGAGTATAGTCACGTGCTAATAGTTTACACTAATCACGGCTGTCATTCAACCAATCAAACATGTCACAAGAACATAATACCTATAAAAGTACAAGCAGTCGTATTGTGCTCAGCAGTAGTATGGTGAATACACTGATGGTTCACAGGACAAAATGCCACAAGAAAAAAAAGTGAAAAAATAAAGCGAACACAAAACACAGATAACACTAGATATTAAAACATTTTAGAAAACTGCAGAATGACATCCAATAAAATTTATTACTAATTAAAAATCACATAATTTTCTACAAAGTAACACATATAACATAATCTTACAAACAAAATATTTTACAAGAGTAACATGATTTCCTTAACCCTAATGATAAACTTAGCCGTGCAATACTGATGCCTTAATCTCAGTTCGGTCGTATTAAGAACCAAAAAAAAAGAACAAAGAACCGTGTTTCCGTGTGTGTAACACAAGTTCAATTGAGTGAAATAGTGAATTAATAAAATTTCACCGACAATTTATCAAAATGTAAACAACAACAATTACCGTAATTTTTATAACTTAAGAGAATAATAATAGTGAACTATTAATTAGGCTTCTGGACCAACTTCTGGCTATGCGATTTGTGATAGAGTATCAAGTTTAAGCCTACATACAAATAAAGAAGATTGACGATTTTATGATTTGGAAACAGCTTTGTATTTTGTGCGCCCTCTTTGAGAACACTGAAGGTGTCCATGATCTCTTTAGCAGTTCTTTAAAGAGTTAGATAATTTCGTCCATGATGTTGTAGAATTTCATAACCTCATAAACTTGCTTTAGAATTTTCAAATATAATTTATTTCTCATATATATATAAGAAGCTACAATTTGTAGTTGAAAGTAATTTTCCTGATAGTATTTTAATTTACATATTTATATACAACTTAATATGTTTGCAGTTGGTAATTTATAGTTATGTTATTTTTGTTTTGTTTAACGTTGTTTAAAGTTTTAGTATTAACTATATTTTCACCTGTCAGTTGGAGTTCACTCCTCTATGGTCGATCACAACTGATTAATAAAAAATGCGTTTAATAACTTAGGTTTAATGTATTTGACATGCGATATTTATGATTGTTCTAACTGTACGTTAATATTTAATAGTTTCTTTTTTTTTTACAACTACTATACTTATAGCTACTTAGCTAAAGTAAGAATTGAGAAACACTTTTTTGATTCCTATTTATATGTATGGCTGGGAGTAAGTTAGTGGTTAGCGTACAAGACTGCGGATTAATAAGGTCCAAGGCTCGAGTCTCGATTGTGCTCAGCATACTCTATCATTTCAGATACTTGTGTGACAATCAATCCCATTATTGGGTTCCAAGAACCAACCAATCTCATTCTGGTTAATAGTTAAAACTCAAGTTCAGCTGATCCGGCAAAACAATTCCATTCTGGTTATTAGTTAAAACTCAAGTTAAACTGATAAGGCAAAAAATTCCCATTCTGGTTAATAGTTAAAACTCAAGTTCAGCTGATCCGGCCATTTGGCCAACGTGCGCTTAAGATTTCATTCAGGTTGAAAATACGAAATACTAACAGAGTACTGTGTGTCTGTTTCCTTTGTACTTGTCTAAAAAAATCCACGAATGAAGTTTATCGCTATGCATCTTACAGGCTCTCAGTATTTGTAGATTGGTTGCATAGCGGTAGACATTAGTATATATATATATAAGCTAGGTTCGTAACATTTTGCCAGTTTTCGGCTTTCGTCTCCATAACATCGGTTTTCACGTGTTTTGTTAACCGTGTGTACCTTTGCATGCTCAAAATTAGCAGGTTTAAATTTTATGCACCAATGTCTGAAATAGGCTTGATATTTTGTATAAAATGTTCTCAGTATTCAGATTTGATTCTTTGTCTTTAAAGTAAAATTAAAATGTTAAATAAGTAATTATAATTTTAAGCTAGGAAATTGGTGTTTTGTACACTCTACGCCCCTTTGTTTGTTTGAGAGAATAAAAGGGAGCCATGTTGTTTTCTTAGATCATACCTCTGCAATTAGAAAACATACAGCGACCTGTTAAGAGAAAAAAAAAAGAAGCAGCGTGTTACTACAGCTGAGAAATCAGAGTAATGCCTCAGTGCCTTAAAGGCAGGAACATTTGTGTGTATTAAGAAAAAGCCAGCTGATTGGAGAACTTTTCTCCAGTGCCCCACGTACTGTCATTCTGTCACGGACTAATGGAAACTTGATCCATCAAGCCCACGGTGTGTACATCGATCTGGTTTTAGCTTCGTGCTCTAGAAACACCGAGGAAAAGTGGGAGTGAGCGCCTTGCCCATGAGTTCGCGAAGCTCTCTCAGTGCTGGTTTAGGCCATGAAAAATGCATGCAGCTCTATTAAAGAAGGGTGAACACAAGGTTACCAACTATCAGGAGTTGGCAAGTTAAGCTGCGTGCGGCTGTTTACACCGGCAACCTGACAGATGGAGGGGTGGGAGAAGGCGGGAGGAGATATTACAGACACACAGCTGATTAAGAATCAACAAAAGGCTAGATAACACACCTCGGCAGGGGGTTGCCGAATGATACTGATCTGTTCCCCACCTGGGGTTGTTTCACAGGCATGACATCTGATATGGTAGGTCCCATGTGTTCACCTCTTACGATCTTACATCGTACTGAAAAACCAGCAGATTAAAGCCGTGGTGCACAAATGAGAATTAGATTTGTTTACTATTGCAAAAACATGTCATACATCTGTTGAAGGTCTACCTAATTCTGTAATATGATAGCCCTCGTAATTCCTGAGTTAATATTTAAACATTCATTAACGTATTCTTTCTCATAAAAGACCAGTCTCTACTAATCTTTGAAATTTAACTGACGGTAACAAACAACAAAGATAAATTAAGTTTAATCAGTCTGTAATATCTAAATGACAGTATTAAATTCAATAACACATAAATGCACGTAAAACACGTTAACTGCCCCACAAACTCCCTCCAAGTCAAATCAAAAGTATAACCTAACTGACTGTGAAACTCACCAAAAGATGTGAATGTTAATTAAATAATGGCTTAAATACGTTGAAATTTAAGACTTGCTACCAGAAATCTATACCTACTGTAACCGGTTTTGTGTGCGTGTTGTTTTTTTACATTCATATTCACTAAAAGGAAAAAAAAATCATGAGACCAAAAAATCAAACTTCTTTCTTTCCAGAAAAGAAGATATCTACTAATTAAATGCGACGTCGACAACGATTGTTAATTAAATCTTAGTGTACTAATTACAGCCTTTCAAAAATGTTTGTTTGTTTTTCAGAAAATTCGCGCAAAACTACGCAAAGGCTAACTGCGCATAGCCGTCCCCAATTTTGAACTGATAGAGTGGAGGGAAGGCAGATGGTCAACATTACTCACAATCAACTCTTAGGCTACGCTGTTCTGACCAAATAGTGGGATTTGACCATCACTATTATAGCACACTCATGGTCTCAAAGTGCGCAGGGATTTTTGCGGCAACGGGATATGAACCATGTACTCTCGAACTCACAGACCGTTAGCTAACTGATTTGGTTTCACATAAACAAGGCCAAAGATACAGACCCGATCACCTTGTTTTCAATAAATAGTTTTAAGCCAGTTCAGAAATAAGCAAAACAATCGTATTCCATTCATTCGATGGTATGGATAAGTGAGTAAATGACATATCACCATATCATTTAGGAAAATTAATATGTTGAAATTTAGTTGAATGCACGGTAACTGTCTGTTGTAGAAACACAAGTGTAGAGGTTTAAATTTCATCATGAATATTCTGCCTAAACAATCTGACAAAGAATTAATATGTTAACTATTAATATTATTAGAGATTTTGCTTCTTTGACTTATTTGTCACTAAAAGTTTTTTTTTTTTATATCTATTGTGAACAAAGCGTTCGAGAATATATAGATGGGGAAATATATCTCGGAAGTCTAAACACGTCGACAACAGTAGCGATATCCCTATAAACCTCTCTGGCGCTGCCCTGTTCTAAGCAGCTAAAGTAACACTTGGTGTTTTGGGATAATTCATACACAGTAATCATCATCCGTAATGGTAGCGTACACGTCTCCACGGGAGCACACATTTAGTTATGGCTTTTCCTGCCCTATTCCCCTAACCTTTTAATACATCGTCTATTTAGGGTACCCCCCCTCTCCCCTTCTTTAAGTTGCCTGAAGCAGGCTATAATGGTCCAATGATTCCTGCTTCTGGGTAAGAAGGGGGGAGATGAACAAGTACATGATCAATACGAAGGAGAACACGTACTTGATATCATTTAAAGGTTGGCGATTATATTCATATATTAGAAAGAAGAAAGAATGCTACAATCAATACCACAATTTACGGAAATTTGTGCAGTGCATGCTTTCCTTGAAAATGTACGCACATTTTGGAATGTTACAGACATTAAAACTGAAAATTAAACAGATATTGATATGTTACAAACATTAAAACTGAAAATTAAACACATTTTGATATGTTACAAACATTAAAACTAATTTTAAATATGTATATGGATCTTCTCTCAATTATATTTTAGTATCTAGCTAATTGTTATCCATAAAACTAACATTTTAGTACTTAACCAATGTTTATCTACAAAACTAGCATTTTAGTATTTACTCAATTTTTATCTACAAAACTAACATTCAGTACATAACCAATTTTATCCATAAAACTAACATTTTAGTATTTAACCAATTTTATCCATAAAACTAACATTTTAGTATTTAACCAGTTTTTATCTACAAAACTAACATTCAGTACATAACTAATTTTTATCCACAAAACTAACATTTTAATATTTAACCAATTTTTATCCACAAAAGTAACATTTTAGTACTTAACTACTTTTCATCCACAAAACTAACATTTTAGTACTTAACTAATTTTCATACACAAAACTAACATTTTAGTACTTAACTTGTTGAAACTAGATGAATAGCTTTCTGTAAATTCCTGCGTTTGCCTAATTAAGCTTGAGGATTATTTGTCATAATTTGCTCAATAAATAGATTGTTATCTCTGAAATACTCAAGCTCGTTTCAGTTATGTTATAGAACCGATGTTTCAGTTTTTATGTGGGTTCTTGGTATTGCATTTATTAAAAACTCATTTCCAAAATAAACTGTAATATTCAAATGTAAAATCATAGCTTTTTTTAACATATCTAAAATTATTACTTTTGTGCTGCTATCTATTTTTGTTCATTAATTTTTATACCACTAGGCGCTAAATTATATTTTTCTTTTTCGTTGTTAGCTTAGAATAAAACTACGCAATGAGTTATTTGAGATATGTCAACTACGACGAATCGAACCCAAATATTTCAGCATTGTAAATCCATAAAATTACCGCTGACCTGACCCACCGAGGGACAAATTTGATGGCAATGTTTGAATCACTTTCTTTATTTGAAAAAAATTCGTACTTGCAGTTTGTAATTCCTTATTTGATTACATTCTTGTACTTGTAGATATTTCTATTTGTTTGAAAGATGTATAAGGTTTTGATTTAGTAAAAGTCTTCTTAAGTCTATAAGATTGTGAATTATTACCGATTATGTTTATTTGTTTGAAGTTAAGCACACAGCAGCACAATGGGCTATCTGTATTCTGCCAACCAGGGGTATCGAAACCAGGTTTCTAGTGCTCTAAGTCCGCAGACATACCGCTGTGTCACTATCGATTACGAACGTCAACACACGGGAATGTATTCAGCTCAGGTGTAAACAAAAACAAATTACGTATCCAGCTTTTTTCTATTTCTTCAATTTACTATTTTTCTTCCATATCAGTATATATATATATAACCTCAATAATACAAAGGTTACATTAGATATTCTAGAGATATTGATAATAAATTTTATATATATATATATGACTTTCTACATGTATTTAATAGGTTGTTTCCTCTAATTATTTAATTTTTATACATTGAATTTAATTAACAATATTTGGCCCGGGATGGCCAGGTGTTTAGGGCGCTCAACTCGCAATTTGCGGGTCGCGGGTTCGAATCCCCGTCACACCAAACATGCTCGCCCTTTCAGCCGTGGGGGCGTTATAATGTGACGGTCAATCCCAGTATTCGTTGGTAGAAGAGTAGCCCAAGAGTTTGCGGTGGGTGGTGACGACTAGCTGCCTTCCCTCTAGTCTTACACTGCTAAATTAGGGACGGCTAGCGCAGATAGCCCTCGTGTAGCTTTGCGCGAAATTCATAACAAACAAACAATTAACAATATTTGTTGCTGCTCACCTTATTTCAGTGTAATTATTTTTGTTAGAAAAAAATTGGCTTTTCATAACCCTTTAAAATAAAATCATATAAAAGAATACAAGTTTAATAGGGTACATGTATTAAATATTAAAAATATAATATCCGTACATATAATCGAATACTATAAAGACAACAAATGTAAAGGCTATGCAGTTAAACATAAAATATGGGACTGGGGCAAAAAATAATAATAACTACAAAAATATGAAATATATTAAATAAGTTTATTTAAAAAAAAACTATTGTTCTCAGTAAGAGTGATTTCTTTAAAAGCAAGATTATTTTAAACGAGATTTAGATTCCTGCTAATAAATGTACAGCCATATAAATCACCCAAAACAATAATTACTATCTGGTTCGTGTACTGCATATGTTCTTCTGGTTTCACGTGCGCTGTTACATCATACTCATGGTAGTCAGCCCGCTATATACATCCTAGATGTAGAAAAGCCGTTTTAAACGTAATTAGTCAAGCGTAGTGGTAAGAAAACTTTGGGTCTTTGTTAAACATGTAATTCCACGTGCTACGTTTGCCTTGAATATTTAAACTAAGCTAAAAATGGTTACACTTGCACACTTTTGGAGAAGCAGTGGGCTGGCTTCCCAGCATAGCTGTCATGAACGTGTAATAAGATTTCATCAAACCAAGTCCCTTTGGTCTCATAAGTTACGTGTACGTGATTAAATAACAATATGTTGATCAAAGCTATTTTATCTATTTCTCTGTATATCCGACGTACAGTTACATCTGTTAGGTAAAAATATCCGTAAAAAGTACGCTATGGTCTCCATACGCTAAATGTGCGAGAGAACACAAGAGAAGGTTGATTTTTATTATATATTTTTAGTTAATAAAGTAACTTCATAAGGGCTAACAGATCCAAACTGGAAGAACCTGAAATTTTTCTTCCTTTCCTTCTTTCTTCTTTCTTTTTTTTTATTTTTGAGACAGGCAATGATAATATTGAGACGTGTGACCTGTTTTTTATTTGTTTGTTTGTATTCAAAATGGTCACTATCTTCGTCTGAATAGAAAATTGTCAGAGATCACTTTTGATGTACTCATTATTTGATGTTTCGTTCAACCAACATCGAACATACACTCTGCAATTATGAATGTATTATGGCCACTTTATTTTTATCTTTAGGTTTATTTGTTTGAAGTTAAGCACAAAGCTACACAATGGGCTATTTATGCTCTGCTAACCACGGGTATCGAAACCCGGTTTCTAGTGTTGTAAGTCCGCAGATATGACGCTCTGCCATTGATCGGCTTCTCTTTAGGACTAACACAAGCTATACAAGGATTAACTGTTCGTAGCCGTCCCAGATTTTGGACCCGTAAACTAGAGGGAAGGCAACAGAAGTCACTGGCCACTTTTGGGCTACTCTTGTTTGATTGAATAATGCAGTTTCACCGTTTCTCTTACGACTCCAAGGTGCGAAGAATGTTTTTTGTTTTGTGGCAACGGGACAAGAGTCATGAATCATCGGACTCAGAGCCCATACACACTAACCACAAGTTAAAAATAACTTTATTTACAATTAGCATTAAAATTTTATTTTTTGTTTTTTATATAAAAAGAGTGTTTTACTTTCACAAATATAGTCATTATATATTGTGGATTACACTGTAAACATACTAAAAAAAAGTTGTTATTGGTTTCAAGATTCAATTTCGGGTAACTTATACCACACATCCAGCACTCTTATAAAGGTTAGTTGTAAAAAAAAATGAAATAAATGTCTTTAGTGTATTTCTAAAACTGAAAGACAAGAGGGAAATAGCTAGTCAACAATACCCACCACCAACTATTGTGCTAGTGGGATTTGATTGTCATTCTTTTAGTGCACTCACAGCTCCAAAATGTAAGGCGCGTTTTTGCGACAACGGGCGAAAAACAATAAATCCTCTGGTTCATAGTCCGAGCAGCTAACCACTATGAAACCTTCCTCTGGTTCATAGTTCGAGCACGCTAACCACTATGAAACCTTCCTCTGGTTCATAGTCTGAGCACACTAACCACTATGAAACCTTCCTCTGGTTCATAGTTCGAGCACGCTAACCACTATGAAACCTTCCTCTGGTTCATAGTCTGAGCACACTAACCACTATGAAACCTTCCTCTGGTTCATAGTTTGAGCACGCTAACCACTATGAAACCTTCCTCTGGTTCATAGTTTGAGCACGCTAACCACTATGAAACCTTCCTCTGGTTCATAGTCCGAGCGCGTTAACCACTATGAAACCTTCCTCTGTTTCATAGTTCGAGCACGCTAACCACTATGAAACCTTCCTCTGGTCCATAGTCCGAGCACGCTAACCACTATGAAACCTCCGGCCCCTACGCTAGTAGAAATCCTACGTAAACAGGTTTTAACCCTTTGACTGCGGCTGCTTTAAACGCATGCAAAATTTTTGCTAGCCGTTAACTGTGTATACAGTATACTCGCATTCAACTGCCGGAGTCAGTAGGTTAAACGCTGATTTGTATTTAAAGTTGAAGTCAAATTTATATTATTAACACTTAACCCGAATCATCCATTTTGCTTTACGAATTATTTCACTGTAAAACATTAGTAGAACGGTTCATCCTGGCTTAAATTATGATTAGAATACCAGATACAAAATCCTAACGTTTTTGTCGACTAATCTATCTACTCACCCGTGAACCAGAAAATTGCGATTTGTGATAAACACACACATTTTCGTGTTATATTTATGTTAATGTACCATAAATGGTGTCAACATAAGAAACTTATACTTGTTCCATAGAATGTTCTATATAAATTACAACAGGTTTCAACGAACTACATATAGGGGTGGTATTGATATTTCAGATAGTTAAAAAATATTTTCACATTTAAGTAAAAAATTATACAGTGAGATTTCACAAGGGTTAAAGTAAGATAGCGTGGTAAATAAGCTAAACCAATCTGGTTTCTATTTCAAGTAAATACCTGCCTTGAATCGTCTTCCCGATCTGACAGATCGTCATTTGACATCTTTCATTCTGAACGAAAATCTGCTTGACTAGGACTGTCTTCCAATCTTGACACAAGAGTGTTGTTGCTAAAATATTGATCCAAAGACTGAAGAAATGCGCAGGTTTAGTGTAAAACTAGGATAAACAAACTCGTCTTCACGTATCTCATAAATTCTAGACGAAAAAGGATCCCAAGTGTTTCATTTGTGTCTCGTCAAAGTTACTACACAACTCAAGTAAAATGTAATTTTTTAATAACGTTAAGTTAATCATGAAACATCATTTGTAATTTTTATTCAAGTAGCTATAAAACGTTATTGAGCTTTAATTCGAAAACTTTTAATGAGATGTTAATCCAACAAACATCACTAGTCTGCTAAACATCTGTTAACTCAATAGCCTATTTTTAGTTCGAAAAAACAAAATATATATATAACTATTTTGCAAACTGTAATGTTAAAAGTCCACAACCTGAATCAGGCTTTTATAATCCCCATTTCGATGTATATATTTTTATGTTTGCAACCATAAGGTGAATCATTCTAACTTGTTAATTGCTTTAAATCTTAATGATATTTTAAAAGAATTTAGTTAGTGTTGATTTCTTTCACTAAACACAATTTATGTGTTATGATTCTTTGAAACTTCCCTGCATCAGTTTTTAAGTAATGAGAAACTCGTCATTTATTTTTCACGAGGATTATCTACCAAACTCCGTTGGCTTCTTCTTCTTCTTGAGTCGTTTTATATCGTCAGAGAAAATTTTCCTTTTACTTGACACGCGTGTTATCTCCATTATTCCTCTGTTATTACCAAGTTTTAAATAGTGAGAGAAGGAAATGTTAATTTATTTGTTATACCATGTGAGGTTTGTTTATAATTAAGCACAAAGCTACACAATGGGCTATCTGTGCTCTGCCCACCACGGGTATCGAAACCCGAATTATAGCGTTGTAAGTCCGCAGACATACCGCTGTGCCACTGGGGGGCTATATCATGTGAGTATTGGACGACTCTGATAACGAGTTTCATACTGTTAAAATATAATTTTTTATATACTTACCACATAGATAATCAATCTCATTACTACAATGTTACTGAGTTTTACAACTGTCACCTGCCGGTCAAGTAGGTTATATGTGACTCTACCATGGGGTCCCCGAATGACCACGAGTAGGTTAATATTAATTGGGTGAAGTTTTATTACGAACCGTTTTTTTAAATAGCGGATTCTCGTTAAAGACATATTTCATCACACTAGTTATATATATATTTTAATGTATCTCCAAATCTAATTTATTAAAATGATAAGTATTGAAACTGCTTGAGTAGGTTATTGTATGTAGAGAGAAAGAACAAATGACTTGCTTTTCATACAAAATAAATAAACATATTAGCAGTTATATTACAAGAGCTCATATCTTGTTGAATTTTTTTTTCTCTCTTTCTACTCAACAGCATTATCTCTGTAGCATTACGAATTGGGTCCGAATTCACAACTAGCTGCCTGGTAGGAAATATGTGAGGGTGTATAATCTAAAATATGAAGAAGAAAACAATTTTCTGTTTAAAACTTACTGTATTTATATGTTGTTTTATCATTTCCATGCTAATACGTGACGGTGTATAATCTAAAATACGAAGAAGAAAACAATTTTCTGTTTAAAACTTACTGTATTTATATGTTGTTTTATCATTTCCATGC
>NW_013665825.1:268353-269718 GCF_000517525.1 Limulus polyphemus | reverse complement strand
TGAGGGTGTATAATCTAAAATATGAAGAAGAAAACAATTTTCTGTTTAAAACTTACTGTATTTATATGTTGTTTTATCATTTCCATGCTAATACGTGACGGTGTATAATCTAAAATATGAAGAAGAAAACAATTTTCTGTTTAAAACTTACTGTATTTATATGTTGTTTTATCCTTTCCATGCTAATAATTAGCGTTCCCACATACGGGGAATACACTGACAAGCACAGATGGACATAGGTAAAAGGACATACATGTAGACTTGGACTATACGGTGTACGGGGTGATTATGTAGTGTTGACAGGGCCGTTTCGTCAGGATGCGCTACAGTCACGTACGCTTGTCGCAGGCAGATTCCCCCAGGAAATAGCACCACTCTCTTCTCGACACACTAATGGGGTTGTCGGTCTTGTAGCCGAGCAATTTGATTAGGCACATGAAACAGAAAGGCATAAATATCATTATGGGCGGAGCCCCACCTGATGGCTGACTAGCAAATTAGATTTTAACCGGTCATATTTCTTTAATTAGAGCGAAATCAGCTGCTGAAATGTTGCCATCACAGCAGAAGGATGGCGATGCATTTCCGCCTTTCATTATAAAGTGGTGTAATAACCGAAACGTTAGGAACTCGCTTTAAGTGCCGTAACTAACAAAGTGATCGCTTTACTGTGTTCAACATTCCATCTGCACAAAATTAGCAATATTTCCTTTATATACTCGGCGTTGTTAGAACCTCTGCCTTGTAGTTTTTATCCTTATCTGAATATGCTTTAAGACGTGTATAGTGATAACATGGGTAGAAGAGCATCGAACGATGGTTGCGACGCGTCTAGTTTATAAGTGGAAAAGAACGACTTTGAACGCTTTGTATCTGCTTACAAATGAATAAATATTGCGACTTCAAACACCCAGTACCTGAATTAAGACAGTGAACTAATAAGGTGGCTAAAGCCATAAAACTTCATACATCCAAATAGGATATTATACCCTGAACATAAACAGACTTCTACATAACAGATACTATTAATGAGGTTACACAACTGGTTGCAATCGGTAACATACACAAGTAATGCGACTAAAACCAGACAAATCTAAACATACGGCTCGGTATTCGGTCCATGTTTTGGACCAAGGAGGGTCAGGTTCAGCATTGACCTCTTAAGATGGTTATAGAACTGACCATAAGTGATAACATAATAAGGTGAATTAACAACTGTGTTTAGGTAGCTTACACACACACACACTCACACACACACACACATATATATATATATACAAGTATAAAGAAAAAATTATCGCTAAATAAAAAGACTATGTAGGGCTGGCTACTGAACTTAGAAAAAGGAACCAAACAAGATAGAGA
>NW_013665825.1:267343-268343 GCF_000517525.1 Limulus polyphemus | reverse complement strand
ATATATATATATATATATATACAAGTATAAGAAAAAAAATTATCGCTAAATAAAAAAGCTATGTAGGGCTGGCTACTGAACTTGAAAAAAGGAACCAAACAAGATAGAGATGGAAGTGGACATATCATCATGATGAAAGTAAATAAGAAATCTCGGTTTTGGCTATTTGTAGCGAAAAACACACCGGAAATAAAGTGCTTATGTCAGGTAGCTCTTCCAATCTAGCTTCTGATAACCTGTATGTGTACTGATTTTTTCTTACTCCTTCACTTCATACATAATATAGTGGTTGGCTCCCTAAAGACATCGAATGTATAGTGTACAGAGCATTGAGTATTATTCTACATGTAACAGTCATCTATTATTGGCTGGTAATTCCTGTTTCACCGTGTATTTCAACTTGTTAAAGAAACACCAGATTTTTGTGAGAAAGCCAACTTTAAGGGATAATTACATCGTTTACACGAGAATTATGATATTTTCTTTCTTTTTAATCTTGCATAGAATAAAAATAAAATAGGAAGTCAATATTTAAAACCTTAAAATTACGCCAGCATGCTCTGGTTTGTTAGGGTTTTTTCTCGGTGCATATGTGTTAGGCTTAATGATATTTTAGAAAAAACTAAATATTTTACATATGGTTTCGCAAACAAAAGAAATATCGTATTTTACTGTAGGAACAGTGATAGCGAATCTACGTGTTGAAATTGTACTTTAAAACTTTAAGAGATGGTATGTATATATATTAAGGTTTTAAAAAAAAGAGTGTCGATGTTTATTTTTTATAAACATACACCTTTCTTTCTGAAATGGATAATACCTCCGAGAGTCTCCAGGAGTCGCTTTTGTAAAGGCATTTTATATCAGAGCTGTGTTCTTCGTTAGTCTTAGTTACTTAGAGTAGGGCAAAAGTTACTATATATTTTGTGTACTTGCTTTGCTTGTTTGTTTTGAATTTCGTCCCTAATTTAGCAGTGTAAGACTAGAGGGAAGGCACCTA
>NW_013665825.1:247669-266648 GCF_000517525.1 Limulus polyphemus | reverse complement strand
TAAATTTGTAAACATTTGAGGAAAGTTATTGTAATCTTATGGTGCTTTTCTTAGCTTATCATTTAGGTTTCGCTACTTACTGTATATTTTTCATCCGTTAAAATATATGTATAAATAAACTGGATTATATTTGAATTCTTAGACACTGCGACTGAATGTTTCCTAAATTATCTATTGTTAAAAGAAGTCAGTGTAACGTGTTTAAAAAAAAAAAAAATTCTATGCAAGAAAGAAAATGTTTTAAAATTGAACACAATGGTAAATTGACATATATGATAAATTTGTCACTGTATTCGTTTATTTTAGCTACTGACATTACATTTCTAATGTCTTGCACAACCTAAAAAGTTTGAGCATTATTTGATATTTGACCAATAAATTAACTTGGTTATGTTTTATAATGATTAGTGCAAAAATTGCGTAAAGTAAGAAGGGAAACCAACATTTTTGAGAGTATTTTACTTATAGTAATTGTTTTTCTTTGTTCTTGGTATTCTTTCATTTTATATTCCTTTATATTTTGTATATTTAAATAGTTAAAACAAGATAGTTACCGTTTTCTCATTTCATACTTGTGCGTTTTAACAAAAGATGGCAGAATAGTTTACTTTAACGATAATGACAGTAAATAAGAGGAATAAAATGAGTCGCAGAACATATTTTTAAATATCCACTAAATAATACTGTGGCATTTTTGATGTTTAATTTCTCGCTATGTTCGAATTTGGTTATTAAAACTAAACTTTTATTATTTTTATATTCGTGTTCGAAATTACAATTACAAAGATCGAAGCACGTTAAAATACGAGTATATTATACTGTGTTGCGTCAGCAGTCACATGACCGCCGTGACGCAACGTTTCTAGAACTATCATGTACTTTGTCGAATGTTCAAGGTCTTACTAGAAATAGGTTACGCTGGTATATAAAAGTAGGGAGATGTAATGTGTGTGTAGATAGTGAGTAATTGATCTGCGGTCGGAGTATTATTGACGTTCGTTGCTATAGCGTTTGTTTAGCGCGATTGTTGAGTGTATCGGTTAAGTTATATTCGGAAAGAATAAACCAGTTTTATTAAGTAAAGGCTTGTGTCGCGTAAGTTTCGTCGGTACGAAGTTACGGAAAATCAATTAACAACGGTGACGTAACCAATATTGACGGTATTCGAATCAATGACCCGCAGATTGCGAGTCGAGCGTCCTAACCACCAGTAGTAGTAGTAGTAGAGACCGCTACTGCTTTACTGTTGCTTAATAAGGGAATTTATGATTGGTGTAAAAATGAAAGGATGATTTTATGTTTTAATTTCTTTTTCTGATCAGTTATATAAGGTCCATTGTCGTCCAAATTTCATTTTAAACCTTTTATTACACCCACCTGTAATGCTGCTTGGGCGAACCCAAGGCCTAACTGTTTACAAACGACATTCGCCTCCAGAATTTCCCAGCCGTCCCCACACACTGTTCCCCATCCATTTCCTGGAACTTTAATTTCTACTCTTCCTTCCGATGGCGAGCGCCCTCCAGCGAGTCGAAGCAAAACATTTCTTGGGTCAAGCTACAAACAAGAATGAGTGTTTTTTAATGTAACATAGTGAACCCTAGAGTCAAAACTTCATTCTATAAGTAAAAAAAACAATTATAGCTAAAAAAAAACTTTATTTTATTAGTATTTCATCTTAGTTTTTCTTCTGGATAAAACATTTTAGTGGGCGGTCATTTTACCCAAAATTGCAGTTTACACTTTTTTCTGGGTAAGGCGTTGTAGCGCATCTTAATTTTGGGCTTACGCCCAAAGATACGGGAACGAATTTCAAACTGGAAGTGTTGAAAATGGGAGATGAAGTGGGGGTGGGTTGTTTTTTTATATGTATAGAAAATAGTGACTTTTTGTGCAATTCAGACTTTTTTAATGTTGATGATAAGATTATTTATAATTTGATAATAATTAAAATGTAACGAGAACAGCGGGACGCACCGGTTCAACATTTCTATCTCAGCATGGGGGGAGACTGCACCCACAAACCCTCCACTTCTCGCGTCCTTCATTATGTCCCCCCCCCCCACCACCAGTTGGACTTACAACGCTAGAAACTGGGTTTTGATGCCCGTTGTGGGCAGAGTACAGATAGCTCATTGTGTAGCTTTGTGCTTAACTTAATAAAAGCAAAACAAACCTTCTTTATGTTTTCTTTTCAGTCAAATATTTTGCACTTAATCGGTTTCCCAAGAAAATAGCGTAAACAAAAGCGTTGATAAAATAAGTGGCTTTTCTTATCGTTTTCAATTGTAGAAAAAGCTACAACTAAATGAAAGACAGTTTTGACGCACCAAAATGCAAACTCAACGAACTTAAAATGATTGCAATTAAACAGAGATTTAGTTTAACTATTAAAGTTTTTTTTCTCTTTAGCTTAAACGCAAGACCAAGGACTTTATTTTTTGTTTCACCAAATGCAGTTGTTTGAATGTATGTTGTCAATACCATAGTTCACATGTTTTAGATTTCTTTAAATATTTGTACACTAAAACCAGAGAAATATTTCTCTCTCGTGATGGCGACACACCCTCTTCCTGCGAATATGGGTTGATCGTGTTTGTGCAAAGCTACAGAAACACCTGCTACACTATCATATGAATCTGAAGCAGTCGATAATCAAAATGTTTTAGCACCCAGTTTGCGAGTCGAATAAACCGAGTTCGAGGGGATTGGCTGAGCTACACAGCTGTGTCATGAGTTCCGGTATTCAAGTTAGAACCAACAAAAACGTACCTCTGATAAAAGGCTCAAACTGTTACTCTCAAGAAACTACACTTTACTGCCAGAAGAACTCGTCTCTCAGTAGTGCTTGGCCACCAAGATTAGAAGTTTAGGGAATTGTCCGGAGGACTGTGTTTCTCTTTCATAAACTAGTAGAAGCGTGATTGACAGGTTACCGCAAGTAGTCATTTTACAGCAGCTTCGTTAAGCCTTCCTCGGTCATCTTTATTGACGGAACTCATGAACACCGCGGATAAAACGGCTTTATAGTGCTGAGAAACCAGACCTTGTGTGGTCGCTAACGTGTTTTGTGTGGAAATTCGAATACAAGTGTGAGTTTTACTGCCTCATAGCCCGGAAACTAGTGTAGAAAATGATGACAAACTTTGTTTGGGAATCAAACCACTCAAAATGTTTCCCTGACTTGCAGACTGGGTGTTTAAACTAGCGATTTTGTTATTGTTGTTGTTCTAAAAGAATGACGGAACAACTGATATGCAACCAAATTAAAAAGCTCACTAAACTGGGACTTTTAACTTTTCATCCGATATATCAATGACTTTTCCATGGTGGTGAAGTTTACCTTGACTGGGAGTTGTTGGAGGGCTATTTGATGGTGAAAAGACCTTGAAGACGATCCACCAGTTGGTACATCTCCTTTCTGACAGACGACGCCAGCGGCCTCTGTGTCTTTACAGTCGTGTATCTTCCATCCATCAAATGGACAATCCTCAAGTCGCCTCTCATACCCGGAGCAGTACAGGTTGTCCATCCAGATGAGCGCTAAAGTGCAAGTGCAAAGTTACGAGATTTAATCCACATAAAACTCTCACTGATTTTTCAATGAGGAATATATACATATATGCTTTTATGTTACGATATTTAATCCACATAAAACTCTTACTGATTTTTCAATGAGGAATATATACATATATGTTTTTATGTTGCGATATTTAATCCACATAAAACTCTTACTGATTTTTCAATGAGGAATATATACATATATGTTTTTATGTTACAAGATTTAATCCACATAAAACTCTTACTGATTTTTTAATGAGGAATATATACATATATGTTTTTATGTTACGAGATTTAATCCACATAAAACTCTTACTGACTTTTCAATGAGGAATATATACATATATGTTTTTATGTTACGATATTTAATCCACATAAAACTCTTACTGATTTTTTCAATGAGGAATATATACATATATGTTTTTATGTTACGATATTTAATCCACATAAAACTGTTACTGATTTTTCAATAAGGAATATATACATATATGTTTTTAGAACTACTCTCAATCAGCATAAAGATTTAGGACATTTTCACTGACATATATTTGGAGACATATGACAGATGTGTAACTACAAAATAAGTTTTAAAAACATGAAAACTCTTCACATTAACTGTTTTATTAGTGTAAAATCTTCACATTAACTGTTTTATTAGTGTAAAATCTTCACATTAACTGTTTTATTAGTGTGAAATCTACACATTAACTGTTTTATTAGTGTAAAATCTTCACATTAACTGTTTTATTAGTGTAAAATCTACACATTAACTGTTTTATTAGTGTAAAATCTACACATTAACTGTTTTATTAGTGTAAAATCTACACATTAACTGTTTTATTAGAGTAAAATCTACACATTAACTGTTTTATTAGAGAAAAATCTACACATTAACTGTTTTATTAGAGTAAAATCTTCCAGTAGAACACACTAGTTGAGGACAGCTATAAGGTTCAGTATCAGTAAATGTCAGTAGAACACACTAGTTGAGGACAGCTATAAGGTTCAGTATCAGTAAATGTCAGTAGAACACACTAGTTTAGAATCTCTATAAGGTTAAATGTCAGTAGGGAGTGCCAATTGAAGGCAGCTAAGACTAATTATTAATGGAGTTCAGTATCAATAGTATAGCTTATAACATTTGATTATTTAAGTTCCTTGTAGCTCCAGATAATAGTTTTTGGATCAACAACTAAGTTGTCTTAGCTGTTGAAATATCAGCTTTCCGACAAATGTTATATTAACTCTTTACATGTTCAGTTCCGTAAACTCGGACGTTTTATGATTTTAAAAAAAAGCGTGTTTTTTCAGTTAGATTTTACATAATTTTGGTTTGATTGTTGTTAAGCACAAAGCTACACAATGGGCTTTTTGTGCTGTGCCCACCACGGGTACCAAAACATTTCTATCATTATAAGCCTTCAAACTTACCGCTGAGCCATCGGGATGGGACTTTAAAAAACAAAACAATTACCACTTAATTTACACTAATAAAATAGTTAATGTGTAGATTTTACAATAATAAAACAGTTAATGTGGGTTCAGTATCAGTAAATGCTATAATGTTCAGTATCAGTAAATGTCAGTAGAACACACTAGTTGAGGACAACTATAAGGTTCAGTATCAGTAAATGTCAGTAGAACACACACTAGTTGAGGACAACTATAAGGTTCAGTATCAGTAAATGTCAGTAGAACATAAGGTTCAGTATCAGTAAATGTCAGTAGAACACACACTAGTTGAGGACAACTATAAGGTTCAGTATCAGTAAATGTCAGTAGAATACACACTAGTTGAGGACAGCTATAAGGTTCAGTATCAGAAAATGTCAGTAGAACACAATAGTTGAGGACAGCTATAACTGTCCTCAACTAGTGTGTTCTACTGACATTTACTGATACTGAACCTTATAGCTGTCCTCAACTAGTGTGTTCTACTGACATTTACTGATACTGAACTTTATAGCTGTCCTCAACTAGTGTGTTCTACTGACCAAATATACAGTTGTTAAACATATCGACCGTGGGGCCATCGATGGCGATACTCTACTGCTGTAGAATATGAAATCTGTTATTATAACAATGCGAATTTAAAGTAAGTTAGAATATTAATTCATGTGGTGTTAGCCGTCAAATGATGAAAGTATGTATTCCAATAAATCTTCCAAAATAAGTCAGTCGGGCGTGACCTAGTGGTTAGCATGGCCTGCTGTTTGTGAATTTGAGGATTCATGTTTCGCTTCCCGTTGCCGCAAAAAAAAAAGAAAAAAACAACAACACGTGCTCTAAGGGCATCCAGTCCACCATTTTTTTTTTCCAACTGCAATTGTAGGTGGTTACATAAGGAGTGGGTATTACTTAAACTGATTTTATCTCAAACACCATTTTGTCAGAGAAGCAAGATTTCACCAGGTGCACATTAAAAAAACTCGTGAGTTTTGTTTAGAAATGCTTGGACATTGTAATGGATGTTTCTAAATGATGGTATATTGTTGGAAACATTTAACGAATGATTTCAAATATTTATCAAAACTTCTGAATAAGAGTTCATGTTCTCTCGTGTAACTGCAAAGAAAGCCCATTCAAAAACGTTTTATTTAGAAAACTAAGTGTCTGGATGTAGCAAGAAAACTAAAGTGTCTGGATGTAGCAAGAAAACTAATCTGTCTGGATGTAGCAAGAAACTAAATGTATGGATGTAGCACAAAAACTAAAGTGTCCGATGTAGCAAGAAAACTAAAGTGTCCGGATGTAGCAAGAAAACTAAAGTATCTGAATGTAGCAGGAAATTAAATGTCTGAATCTAGCAAGAAAACTAAAGTGTCTGGATGTAGCAAGAAAACTAAAGTGTTTGAATCTAGCAAGAAAACTAATGTCTGAATCTAGCAAGAAAACTAATGTCTGAATCTAGCAAGAAAACGAAAATGTCTGAATCTAGCAAGAAAACTAAAATGTCTGGATGTAGCAAGAAAATTAAAATGTCCGGATGTAGCAAGAAAACTAAAATGTCCGGATGTAGCAAGAAAACTAAAGTGTCCGGATGTGGCAGTAAAACTAAAGTGTCTGGTTGTAGCAAGAAAACTAACGCTTCGTGACTTATTAAATATTACAAAACAAGAAATTTCCGGGAAAACTAAAGCAGCATAAGTGTTAAAATACCAAATTATACAGGAAATTGGTCGGTAAATCATACGTTTCCGGGAAAACTAAAGCAGCATAAGTGTTAAAATACCAAATTATACAGGAAATTGGTCGGTAAATCATACGTTTCCGGGAAAACTAAAGCAGCATAAGTGTTAAAATACCAAATTATACAGGAAATTGGTCGGTAAATCATTGGAATTTCATACAGGTAATCAACGACACGCCATAAACACCTTGAATGTCAATCGTTCTTTTTTGAGTAGGTGTTACACATTTTGTGACCTACCCACGATCAAGGCAACACCCTGCACAGGATACTTATTTGACTCAGCTGTTTTCAAAGCTAATAACGTGCCCTTCGTTTTTCCTTTTACAGACACAGTGAGTAGGCAAGTTGTGGTAAAGAAAAAAAAATGATGGTACGTGATAAAAGTAAGAGCAAGCGCAACTGTAATATTATTATTCTGGGGACGAAGATAACTTACAATATAGGTTTCTGGTTAGCTCGCATTTTAAGAATGAGTATCAAATGATCCTTATTTGTGTTCTAAAAAAGCTCGTAGTTATGCTATATTGAAAAGTAAGTCAGTTGTAATATTTACTTAAGGACCATAAACCATCAAATGCGTTGAAAAAAATAAATAAAAAAACAGTTGCTCAGATTAACACACAAAGACTACTTAGTGTTAGCTAATTTTGGTTGGATTGCAGAGTTAACAGCGACACCTGCTGTAATTTATAGAACCGTTCTAATATAGGATAAAAATTCGAAAGTCAACAGGATACGGATTAAGATAAGGGCAATATGTTTGCCGTGTTATCATTATCTCATCCTAAGTGTGACTGCATAGAGATAAAAACTAAACATTTATTTATATTTTAAATCTAGAAACACGAATTTGAAGTTTTAAAAACGCCGAAGTTGTTGATATAAGGCCTAATCCTTGTCGGAATGTCTAACGATAATGTTGTACAATAATTTTTCTGGTTAGCAAGTAATAGTACTATTTGCACTCGTGCACGAGTGTATAGTTTAGAGCGGACATGTTAGTGCGATCGCAGCGCCGTTGACGAATCTTGCGTTAGCCTATAGGTAAATAACACAGCAACAATATCTTAAATATTTCCTCACCAAATAGCCTGAGGTATAAATAAATCTCTGGCAAGAGAGAGGAGTGATAAAGCAGGCGATAAAGCAGCATTACCAAGTCTAAGTGCGTCTACAGGTATATGAATTCGTGGTGTGTATGCCACCAGGAGAAATTTGCATAAATATTGACTGCGTTTTTTTTTGTGCTGTTTTTTTATTACTTAGGTATAATAAAAAACGGAATGTCGTAAGTTCTAACGAACAGCATTTCTCAGGTACATACAAACTGATTCGTAATCTCATTTCGTTTTGTTTGTAGTTAAGCCCAAAACTACACAATGGGCTGTCTGTACTGTCCCCACCGTGGGTGTCGAAACCCGATTTTTAGCTTTAAAAGCCCATAGACTTACCGTAAAGACACTGAGGTGGGGGAGGGCAATCTCATTTGGAACTACAGGGGCGTTCTAGGTACAATTACTCACCTTCATAGGCAAGAGGAAATCCTCAATAGCCGCGGCTGTAATTAAATCTAAAATCAGTAAAAAGATGGAGCTACGAGTTAAAAGTTTGTACTTGAAAAAAAAAAAAAAACTCAGAGCTATTCTATGAGCCGCTATGCCGTGGCTAATAAAAATATCGGGTTATCTTGAAGTTAATATGCTAGTTAATCTACACATTACTGTAGCCGAATGAGGAATCTTGACAATAAATGTGAAATATTTAAAACCTGCATGTGCGAAAGCTTTTGAAAAAAATATCATTTATTCGACAGTATGATGAAATTGACACTCTTACCGAGTATTAGACATGAAATTAATAATTTATACTTCCATGGTTTCGTCATACCTCGTGCAACGAGGAACGTGTTATATGGCACGCAGTGCTAAACGGTTAAAAGTTTCGTGTCACAAATATCGGTTGAACTTAGGCTTGTAATTATAGCCTATTGAACTAATGACATTAGTATTAAACCGGTGCCCCTCAGTGGCACAGCGGACTTACAACGCTAGAAACCGGGTTTCGATACCCGTGTTGGGCAGAGCACAGATAGCCCTTGTGTAACTTTGTGCATAATTAAAAACAAACAATTAAACCAGCACTAAAAAAGTGTTTAACATGAAAAATATTGCGGATTTTGTTCTATGTAACTTCAATGTTTATTCTTAACAAAACGTGAGCGGATTTGTATATGTTTGAAGTCATTTTTTGTTCGCTTCATAATTTATTAAATGCAATAATTTGTCACGTTTTTGTTATGGATTTCGCCCAAAGCTAACAGAGGGCTATCTGCGGTAGCCGTCCCTAATTTAGCAGTGTAAGACTAGAGGGAAGGCAGATAGTCATCACCACTCTTGGGCTACTCTTTTACCATGTAAGTAATGTGATTATATCTGTTCATGCCAACTATAAACCTATGTAAGTAACGTGATTGTATCTGTTCATGCCAACTATAACCTATGTAAGTAACGTGATTGTATCTGTTCATGCCAACTATCAACCTATGTAAGTAATGTGATTTTATCTGTTCATGCCAACTATAAACCTATGTAAGTAACGTGATTGTATCTGTTCATGCCAACTATATACCTATGTAAGTAACGTGATGTATCTGTTCATGCCATCTATCAACCTATACAAGTAATGTGATTTATTCGTTCATGAAAGTTATAAACATATGCTGGTAATGTGATTTATCTGTATCTATTCATTTTCAAAATATTTCCATACATATTAATAGACATTCACAGACTATTATGGTTGGTAAAAAAAGTACAACGTTATGATGAACAATAAGACAGAAAAAAACATCCTGGCAGTAACCTAATCATCCCTGACAGAGAAAAGGAAAATAAACCCAGAATCGTTCATGATCAAAACTAATAAGTTCATCTGAGCTAGTTACTACTTAGCCGTTTCAGTTCAGAACTTCCAAGCAGCACTGTCAAAACATATTTACGTCTTCTTTTGTCACTTCAGTAGATCCAGCTCTATTGTTGTTTCTAGAGACGAAGGCACTTTACAACATTTACGAATTTGGCTCGTGAATCTCTTTGACAAATGGGCCGACGGCACGAGTTAATCCAGTCACCTAGGTCATGCAGGGCCAAAATTAAATCATTACGGAGCAGTTGCTGTTAGCGATGAATAGTTTAATGGAGCCGAAATGGGACGTGCCTTAATGTCCTCCGATTTCAGCCAATTTGATTTCAGCAAACCTTTTAGTTCTGACGCGCTAGAGTAAAGCGCATGCTCATGTAATAGAGTTCAGTTAATGCTATTAAGTGAAGAACTGAATAAATTTTGAGGATGTTGAGACCCCATTCATTGAAGGCTGAGAGCCCTCAAGTATAAAGA
This sequence comes from Limulus polyphemus, assembly GCF_000517525.1. Taxonomy (NCBI): domain Eukaryota; kingdom Metazoa; phylum Arthropoda; class Merostomata; order Xiphosura; family Limulidae; genus Limulus; species Limulus polyphemus. The sequence continues at coordinate 256,498 of NW_013665825.1, read as the reverse complement.
AAAACAAGTGTGATGAAAGACTAAAATGTTTTTACAATTAATTCTGTACGTTACGTTATATATACAAAGAAGAGGCACGAGCCTCTTTGAATCTCGAGCGTTTAATTGAAACGTGATTGGTTCTCAGTGACGCAATGGAGTCAGTTTTGTATGAAGAATAAAGGACTCTTTAAATTGTTCATTGTTTTGCATAAATAACGATTCTACTTTAAAACTTCCATTTCTTTCTGAACAATGATTAAGATTTTTTTAATCTTAAAACTTAAATTTTATAAATAAAAGATAAAAAAAACAGACTTTGGAAGTAGGCTTCATTCATTTATTGCTATAATATTTCTTCTGTGACTTCATCGTAGGTTTTCAAGCTTTCTTAGGGCCTGACATAGCCTGGTGGTTAAGGCGTTCGACTTGCAAGTCTAAGGGTCGCCGGTACGAATCCCCGTCAGCGAACATGCTCACTCTTTCAGCCGTGGGGGCGATATAATGTGACGGTCAATCCCACTATTCGTAGGTTGATAGTTGGCATGAACAGATACAATCACGGCATGAACAGATACAATCACGTTACTTACATAGGTTTATAGTTGGTATGAACAGATACAATCACGGCATGAACAGATACAATCACAATAGTGGGATTGACCATCACATTATAACGCCCCCACGGCTGAAAAGGCGAGCATGTTTGGTGTGACGGGGATTCGAACCCGCAGATTGTGAGTCGAGTGCCCTAACCACCTGTCCATGCCGGGCCATGTACTTGCTATTGCACGGTTAATACCAAAGTAAGTATTACGAAGACAATTGAAACCAAAATAATCAGTATTTGGTTCAGAGTAAGAAGACAGCTGCATAGTCACTCTTCCTCAATCTGTATAAGCACAACTAGAATGTTTACTTTTCATAGTATTAGGGTATATATAAGTAATAGTTCGCCTTCAACTGAATTGTCTTGGTTTTTTTTTATTATTATTAGCGTGTGCATCTGCAGATTGTTCATTTTATATCTAAACGCTAAATTACCATTATGAGGATAGCTGTAACATACAAAAATATTAGCTAACAACAAGTAACGAAGTCCTTGTCATGACAAGCTAAGTAACCTATGCTCGGGTATTGTTAATCGATAGCCCAATTAGTCGATAAAAAGAGTGTGTGGAATACGTTATATTTAAACGATTAAGAAGTCTAGCCACGTCGTTAAAATTCGTGTCACCACGTCCAGCATCTTGGCAATAACATTGCAGCATAGTTTCCTTTGCAAAATCCACCCCATAAGGCTGTCGTGTCCAAAGCACTCCGTTTTATCCTGCGTGCTTTACATAAGCCATATAGAAAGGTTGACAACGTCGGTTTCCAAGAGTCTATTTCAATAGTCCGATCGCAAAGAAATCCACAGAAGTCGGATCTGACGACTTATCTGGTATGTCTTTGTATAGAATAGCATAAACACCTATTTCATTCTCCATCTACTTTAGTTATGTGACGGTTCAACGGATATATCGTTGAAGCAACTTAACTTTTCCAAATGAAGATCCTTCTTGATTCTATTGTGTACTGTTTCTTGGGGCACGTGGACGGCTTTTACCACATACCTTTATGTTAGTGGATTCTCACCTGTCACATGACGCCATACTTTGCTTACCACGGATGGGGTACGACTTGTTGCAGGTCTCTTTGTAGGTGGTCCTCGGTCTCTAAGTTAATCCAAATTCATAAATTCATAAATTCCAATGTCATAAAGAACTAGGAATATCTTCATATTAAAAATTCTAAATCCCCAATCTAAACATATCTTTACGATCTGAGTTTATGAATATTTTGCGTCGAAAGGGACTTTTACTTATCCTTCCCAACAGCGACAAAGTTTCGGTGGCTTACGAACTCCAAAAAATGTCAAAATGTAGTTCTAATACATGCAATTCCACCACGATTTTATATCGGCTGTGATTATCAGGTGACTCGGTAATATTCTTATAGGAGATCATTCAAAATATAATGTACTAAACCATCAACCTCACAATATTTTTCCCAGTGAGAGAGTATAAAAATATATAGGAAAAAGTAATTAACTTCCAGCTTGTTACGCCAGAATTTTTTAATTTTTTGTCTGTACGTTTTGGTTATGCACCTTTTTCAAGAGACAATACAACTGTTTCTCTACACTTATGCAAGAGTTATCCCTCGCTTGTATAGTGGACCGGGGGATTAGCGCGTCGTACTGTGAATCCGAGTGTACATGCTACGAGTCCGTTTGCCTCAAAATTGCGCTATGTACTTTGCGGCTGTGGGTGCGTTATAAAAGTAATGATCATACCCCATTATGCGGTTAGACTTAGCGATGGGTACTGTTGACAAGCTGCCTTCTTCTCTCTCTTGTCTTTCCATTCAAAATTAGCACGGTTAGCGCAAATGTCACTTTGCACAAATTCGCCCTCCAGTAGCACAGCGGTATGTCTTACAACGATAGAATCCAGGTTTCGATACCCGTGGTGGGCAGAGCACAGATAGCCCATTGTGTAGCCTTGTGAGTAACTTTAAAAACAACAAACAACAACAACAGCACAAATTCGAAGTTAACCACCAAGTCGTATCGTATCTTGATCAAGGTGTATAATGAAAAGAATAGGTCGTATCAATTTGTTTTAATATTCCAAACATCTCCAGCCAGTTTTGTGGTCGTTAAAAACTGACAAGAGTGAGTTCCTCAGCTTTAAACTAAATACAGCTCCGTTATTTGACAATTTCTATCATCGCATTAATTAGTTTGATGAGAAGTGGAATTGCTGTTGTTATAAACCTAACAACGTGTTGTGTCTTTTAATGCTGGGAACAAATTAACAGTTGTCTATTCCATTCTGTGCTTGTTTACCAAACTATCATAATATTCCTATTGTCGATTCCAGTATCCAGTGGAAAAGACGTCTTAGGACATCTTACATATGTGCCTAAAATAAATCGTCCATCTGTAACAGAGTATTTGAAATATCACGCAATATTTCAAACCACCTCATATTTGCGTAACTTAAATAACGAACTCGCAATAACTAGACCAGAATGGAAAAAAGTAAAGTAACCGAATTCTACGACCGCTTTTAAAGCACTTGTAATCAACAATGACTTAGCATATAATTGGAACTTATAAAAAGAATTAAAAGTGCGATACCTAACTACATTATAGGTTTCTTTGTTTGTCATGGATTTCGCGCAAAGCTACACGAGGGCTATCTGCGCTAGCCGTCCCTAATTTAGCAGTGTAAGACTAGAGGGAAGACAGCTAGTCATCACCACCCACCGCCAACTCTTGGGCTACTATTTTACCAACGAATAGTGGGATTGGGGATTGGCCGTTACATAATAACTCCCCCACGGCTGAAAGAGCGAGCATGTTTGGTGTGAGAGGGATTCGAACCCACTACCCACAGACTGCGAGTCGAGCGCCCTGGCCATGCCGGGACTGCATTATAGGAACAGAAATATTTTATTGGACATAAACATCAAAGAGACTATGCATTTATTATGAAGTTTAAATATTTATTTTAGCAGTTCCTTCCTTCCCAAAGACCATGCGTGGCAAAATAGCCAGACTGTGAAACCGAGGATTCCTGATTCTCGTTCCGTTGCCGCAAATACACGTTCCGCACCTTGGGCCGTGGTTATGCTATAAGAGTAGTGGTTAAACCCCATTAGTCAGTCAGATAAAAGCAGTCTAAGCGCTAGTTGTTGATTAACTGTCGCCCCCCCCCGTCTACCAGTTCAAAATTAGGGAACATCATGCACCTTGTGAGGCTTTGTGCAGAAAATTTAAAAACAAATATTTCCCCTCTCCTATTCGTCTTTTTCTCTTGTTATATATATTACCAAGGACTTATATAGTCTCGTTCATCTGTGTTAATTGGTGGCATCCAGTGTAGTCAGCAAGTTTCTCGACATTGTTCCCATCGGTACCTTATATGTGCATATCCACCACAACTCACATTTTCAGAAAGAAATACGTGAACGTGTTTTCGACGGTGATTTGTTTGTTTTAGAAAAAAAGCCACCTTGCGTTATTCGTTGTGTCTGTCAAGGGGAATCGAGCCCCTGATTTTAGCATTGTAAATCCGTAGACTTACCATTGTCCTACCGGGTAAACAAAATATTATTTGTTTGCTTGTTTTTCAAGCAAAGCCGCTTTGGGCTATCTGCTGTGTCCACCGAGGAGAACCAAACCCCGGACTTTAGCTTTCTAAGTCCCATCAGGGGTATCGACGGTGATGTTATTAATTTTTGAATAAAGGTTATCAGTGTTCTATTCTTCATACTAACAATAGTAAGATTTTCAACTGTCCTATATCTCGTGGCGTGGCTTTGTGGTTAGGACCCTCGACTTGCAATCTGCGGGTTGCGGGTCCAAGTCTCTTCACCAAACAGCCGTGGAAGTGTTATAATGTGATGGTCAATCCAACTATTTGTTGATAAAAGAGTTGACGGTGGGTAGTTTTCACTAGGGAGGACGACTAGCGCAGATAGTCCTCGAGTAGCTTTTAGCGAAATTCAATAAAAAAAACAACTTATAAATAATAATTATTTACAGACTACCTAGTGAGGCGAACCTTTTTTACTAATTGTTCAAAATTGTAACGTAGAAGTAGTGTATCTAGCAATAGCTGGTAATACCGATTTATAATAAATCTATGTTAATAAACGTCAATATGTGTGTATCTGTTCCTTATATGCTTCCACATTTTTTTATCAATCAGTACCAAACTTGACACAGTGATACAGGATAACATAAAGAAGGTCATGAGGGGGGTTTGGACCCCATCTAATTTGATATCTAATTTCGGAAAAACTACCAAATCAACACAACTTGACGCAGTGATGCATGATGACATGAGGAAGGTCATGGAGGGATTGGACCTCCCCCCCCCCCATCTAATTTCATATTGATAGAATTCTTGAAAACAGTATCTTTCTTTTCGGTATTGATACCTTTTTGTATTTTATTGCACTTTTAATGTTTATTATGTTAAGAAAAAAATAGAAGCACAATTTCCTATCCTTTGTTACAAATGAGCTTTTATTTCAACCGTCCAGCGGAAGGGTACTCCAGCTAGAAATGGATAAAATAGAAACTGTTTACACTTCACTTAAGATATACTTGATATTAATTCACATGCAATAGGCCTCGTACAGACAAGAAAATATTATAAATAACAACATTTTTGTTTGATTGACATCAGTTTGGTTTGTAGAAGGCTTGATTGTCTTCATCAGGAATCTTTTGGTTAAGAATTAATTTTCCATTGATGGACTGGGTGCAATATAAAATTACATGCAATTCTAAACACATTTCCTAACATCGCAACGATGAAGCAACTTTTTCATACGTTTTGATTTTATAACTGTACCAGATGTTTTTGTTCTAAAAGCTGGGTGTATTTCAGTAATTGGCGTATCTGGACTGTGAGTACGAAGGTTCATAATATGTGACCCGTTGCCTCAAAAATGCACTCCGCACTTTGAAGCTGTGAATGTACTGTAAGAATGGCGGTCATATACATTATTCGGTCACAAAAGAATAGCCAAAGGGTTGCTAATGGGTGCTATTGACTAGATGCCTTCATTCTGCCTCCCGGTAAGTCTGGGGGTTTCGGTATTCATGTTGGACAGAACACAGATAGCCCATTGTGTAACTGAAACAAACAAACCTTTGATTTTTAACCGATTTTTATGGAAGTTTTATGAAATTAAAGAGGGATAACATCTTATACAATAACAAAAACTTAATACAAAAATAGATACGGGGTGGCGACTTCTCAGAATATTCCCAGTTATTCTCTACATTACTCTGTTGTAAGTAGAGCGTCTGAATTTACGAACATACGCATATCATTTTTTCTGGTAGTACAGTTACTTACTATAGCATATCGAGGCAAACTTAGACACGTATCTAATCATTCAATGTAATAAGACTACTTGAAACACACAGATAGAAAGTTTGTTAAACGCGATTTATTATCCAAAACGCTCCAGTTTCTTCTACGAAATTTTCCAGACGCTAAGAACATCACGTTACAGTTAACGTCAAAGTTTCTATAATTTTGTAAAACATGGGGTGTTCGCTACTCTCTAGTTAATAATATAACAGATTAAATAGCTCTGGTTATGTCAGAAACAACATTCTGAATACATTATGAGCCATCCCCAAGGTTTCATTCCCTAATTACTCCCTAGAGACGAACCTACAATATTCACCGAAGCCAGGAAGACAGCCTTATTACAGCCGCGAATGTTATCGTTCTATCACAACAATGTAGCCGGAAGTTCTACCGGGAGTCTACATTCACTAAAACGAATAAAGAAACCAAAACTTAACCGATTGCGGCACTGCATTCTGAATAATTGAGAAAGGCAGGAAAGTTTCATCTCACTATTGCCTGCTCCCTTGTTAGAAAATGAACGCTACAAAACTAAGATTGTGCCTTCCCATATATTATGTAATAAGCTGGAAGTAAATACATGGCGGTACTAGTTATAAAAAAATAATGAATCACATCAGAGAAGAAACGTAAGATATCTCCTCGATTTACAGTCGAAGGTATCTAGACACGAGAAACTTATCGGTAAAAATGTATGAGCATGCGCATGTTAATAATATTAAACTTTGTTCAACTTGTGCAAATGTATTTTTTCTAATAACGAAAACCTTTTGAAAATTGAAATGTAGAATGTGTTTTCGGATATACGAACGTAATCGGTAAGTATTTTATATTTTCTTCATGAATACTGTTTGTAACTTTACGCATCATGGTATCTACTAAACAAACCAAAAAAAATATTGAAATTCTGTGCTTCTAAAAACCACACACATTTACACATTCAGTAACTACACTTCAAAATGTCAGTTTTTGTACTTGTGTACTGAAGCACATTATGCTAATATGATAATAAACTGACATGCATGTAATGTCATCACCACCCACCGCCAACTCTTGGGCTACTCTTTTACTAACGGCTACACGAGGGCTATCTGCGCTAGCTGTCCCTAATTTAGCAGTGTAAGACTAGAGGGAAGGCAGCTATTTGCGCGAAATTCAAAACATATAACTATATAAAAGGCTCAACAATGTATATTTAATTTATTGTTTTACCTAGAGAGGTTTTGTGCTCAACAAGCTGTTTTATTATCATTCTATTGATCTTCACCCTTGAAATACCATTAAAGCAGTTTTAGTTTTTAGAGTAAAATATATCAAAAATATAACAGAATGAAAATGTGCATTGATGTAATAGTATTTGACTTTGATGAATAGTTTGTGAAAATTAAAAAGTTCCCAGTACTTGTATTCATAGTTTATTTTGCTAAATGTAGGTTCTCAAAATATCAAGGTACCATTTTCCAAAGCCATTCTTCATCACTACAGGATATGTGAAGACGGAGGACACCGATGCCTCAATAAAGCTTCTGTTGTTGACAGGACAGCTCTACGTTTTAACACCACGTTGTTGTTTCGTGTGCGATACATGTGTCGCCAAAGTTTCGTAAACGCAAACGCGTGCCCAGTGGCGCCACCTCTCGGAAATCCATGGTGATAACAAAGTTTTCTTATCTCCACCAAACCCCGCTATCTGAGTGGTTGTAAACATCACTTCTGATGAGTCTGGTTCAGGCTAAAAATACGAATAAAAAAGTCAAAGTCCCTCTCAAGTGTCTTTTGCACCCATATTTGACTTAATTAATCACCAAAGTTACCCCTGTTTGCGTTGATTCATTTGCTCAGGCTATTCTTAATAATTAATAATGAATTGCTAAAGTTTGTTTGTTTAAGTTTGATCTCGTTTACATTAATATATATCTAATCCCTTTATCATAAACAGAAGTTTATTAACTAAAAGTTTTAGATTTACTTAAAGTTTGATGCGTGATTTTATTTCACAAATCGACCAGCAATGTTTTCAAGTTTGAAAACTGAATTTTAAACAAAGTGTTCAAACATGGATAAAACATTAACGTCGAATTTAACATTTCTATATCGAGACGATTAGAATATCATAGAATATCAATTTTGACTAACTTTCTTACCCCCCCCCCCCCAGTGCCTTAGCGATGAAAAATTGGGTTTCGATATTCGCAGTGGGTAGAGCACAGACAGCCCATTGTGTAGCTCTGTGTTTAACAACAAATATAATTAAATTTCAGTATTTTTCTCATGGGAAACACTAAGCCTAATTAAGGTATTTCACGAACCAGGGTTTTTCTATTGCTTTCAGAATTTTATGTTGGGTGTTACTTGTATTTACCAATTTTGATTTATAAAGAACTTGTCATCAAATAAATAAAGTTATATTTCAACACATATAAACATTTATTTTATAAGTGTGTATCTCATGTGGTTATTGTGAAATGATATCTGGCATAGTTGGCGCGAAAGATTAGGGCAATTTTGAAAGTCACGTTTCACCTTTTATATAGCACAGAACTTTTGATATTGTGAGCGAAAAAATTCATTTTCATTTCATCACATGAATACCAACATAACAAGCTAGTTTTCTAATAAAAATTCTAAAGGAATAAAAAATGGGCTCGTCAACTTCTGTATCTTGTCTTAATGTTTATATTTATACAAATCTTCAACTATCTAAAAGAAAAAAAAAAGATCTTCGCGTTTGGTTCCATCTGTACAGAAGTTCAAATGAATAAATTCATAGAATTAGGGACTTTTTTTCAGCAAGCTAGAATAATACGTTATTGGCTTGGTTCTCATTTAATTTAATTTTTTTTCCCGGGGCCCCCCCCCCCCTAAATCTATCGATTATTTTTGTTTGAAAAAAACAAACAAACAA
>NW_013665825.1:240688-246754 GCF_000517525.1 Limulus polyphemus | reverse complement strand
CACTCTTTCAGCCGTGGGGGCGATATAATGTGACGGTCAATCCCACTATTCGTAAATAAAATAGTAGCCCAAGAGTTGGCAGTGGGTGGTGATGACTAGCTGCTTTCCCTCTTGTCTTTCACTGCTAAATTAGGGACAGTTAGCGCAGATAGCCCTCACGTAACTTTGCGCGAAATTCCACATAAACCAAACCAGTCGAACTTTCTTACACTTTTCGTAGTATATAGAGTAAGAATCGGAATCATTGCACAATCATCGAGTAAAAATGACAAAATAACTTTATTAAAAAATATTAACTTCTGTCAAAGTAATAACACCAAAACCTAATGGTCGTAATCCTACCGAGGTTGTTTTATTGCAACATAGTTTTCAATTTATTTTACCTAATGGTGGATATCATGATATTCTGAGACAGCCACAAGGTATAAGGGACCCTTGTAATGCGTTGTAAAGGTCCAAAGCATTATCAGAGGCTGAATGCGTTATATTAAAGCGAATATGAAATCTCAGCACCTCATTACAGTCCATGTCGCTACGTCTAGTCATGCTACATCTGACGACCGTGTATCTTGCCAATAGTCCTGCAGCATAGTTTAAGTTGCAAAAGGCTCCTCAGTAAGACTCTAGGATCAAATCCCACCACTCCTTCTTGGGTGCTTTCAATAATACATCTATTACACGAGAATAACGGTTTCTCAGCACCCATTTCAACAATATGATTGCATAAAAATCCATAGCCACTGTGCCCGGCGACTTCAATAGTATGTCTTCTTCGTAGAAATAGCATGAATAACCATTTAATTCTCCACATGCTTTATGTTTGTGACAGTTGAGCGGACATTATTGCTTTTCTGAACGGAGATCTTTTTTGATTATGTTGAGTACTGTTGCCCGGATCATGTGGACAATTTGTGTCCACTGATTTTTGCGTTCGCGAATTCTCACTTGTTACAAGACGATGCGCTTTGCTTACCACGACTGAGGGACGACTTGTTGCATGTCTCTTTCTGGATAGTCCTGGAACCCTAAGTTTATCCATGTTCCTTCGTTTTCCAGTGCCATGAAATATGAGGGATATACCATTATTCTTGTCTTGGAAATTCGAAATCCCCAACCTGAGTAAATTTTTATGATCTGAGCTCATGAATATTTTGCGTCGTAAAAAGCTATTACATACTTTTTCCAAAGGCATCTCCCTATCTACGAAACCCAAACAACCTCAAAATGTACTTCTGGTACATGCCGTTCTACAGCAACTATATATCAATTGTGGTTCTAATAAGACTTACTGATTTGCATATTCAAAATCGTTTGAATGTAACTTACCTAACCCTCCGTATTTTGATACAAAACTCGAATTCAACAATTGGAAAAGCTCATATTTAACTGTCCGTTTCTATAGCATTTCCAAACTGACCTTGTACTACATATTTCTTTTGCAGATGTATAGTGGGAAACGCAAAACTCGACATCTGGAGTTTTCAAATACATTTTCAGATCAGTTATACTATTCTTTATATCAGGGTAAAAATCAATTGTTAAAAGTGTTAAGTTAAAGATCAGATGCTTTTTTTTTCAATTCATTTCATAAATGGAAACTTCAGCCAAACATGTTATAATGGTTATTCTAATGCCTATGTGATTCTGTTTAATGACGGTTTATGAGTAGGAACGTGATTCATCTGATCAAGATTTGCGTTAGCCATTCGAAACACCATCTACAAACAAACTCGAACAGATGGGAAAAGACAGTTGAAAAAAAAAACCTATATGCTAATTTAGGATAATAAACTTTCTATGAGAAATTTTTGCCTGGATCCAACATTGTTAAAAAAATATTATCAAGTACTTACTTTGGTCCTGAAATATCTAAATACATTACTTACCGTGTCAAACTGTTTATATAGGATATTCGCGCAAAGCTATGAATACTAGAGATAGTTTTGATATGATAAATTAAAAGGAAGGCAACTAGCTAAATAACGGCCCCCACTGCCAAATATTGGGATTATCTTATCCAGTAGTAGGATTTGACCATCACTTTTATAATGCATCCACGAACCCACATCGTGGAGCGCGTGTTTATGGCAATGGGGCACGAAACATGGACCCTCCAGTTCACAATTATTTTATAATGCATCCACGGACCCACAGCGTGGAGCGCGTGTTTATGGCAATGGGGCACTAAACATGGACCCTCTAGTTCACAATTATTTTATAATGCATCCACGGACCCACAGCATGGAGCGCGTGTTTATGGCAATGGGTCACGAAACATGGACCCTCTAGTTCACAATTAGAAACCCTAACCATTTGACTACGTCCATCCTCAGCAAATAAGAGCAGTTCTGAGTTTGTAATTCTTCAGTTGTATACAGCATAGTTTTCTACAAAGAATGTATTACCTAGAATTCATACCATACTAGTGTTAAAGATACTTATTTAATAGTGGTAAAAATATATATTGTTAGTAATAAAACTATATATTTGTTGCATGTAAAAATAGGTATTGTTAGTAGTAAAACTATATATTTGTTGCATGTAAAAATAGGTATTGTTAGTAGTAGAACTGTTTATTGGTGGTAAAAACACGATGTATTTGTTAGTGGTAAGGATAAGTACTGTTAGTAGTAAAATCATGTAGCTGTTCGTGAGAAGAAGTTTACTTGTTAAGGGTAAACTGCTTAATTGTTAATTGTAAAGCTTCTTATTTAACAGTGCTAAAGATACTAAGTCTTTAATAAAAAAAAACTATTTCTTAGTAGTAACGCTGGTTTTATTGTTCAGCGCAATGCTACACCATGGGCTATCTGTTTTCCGTTTATCGCGGGTATTGAATCCCAATTTTTAGCGTTATAATCCCTCAGACTTACCGCTGGGCCACTGTAAAGCTGCTTAATTTTTTTAGTAAAAAAGTATTTCTTTTTAAATTGCTAGTTAAATAAATAGTTTTTAGTCGTAAAACTTCATCTAAGTTCTTAATATAAAGCTGAGTATTTGTTAGTGGAAAATATACTAAGTTTTTAATATAAAGCTGAGTATTTGTTAGTGGAAAATATACTAAGTTCTTAATATAAAGCTGAGTATTTGTTAGTGGAAAATATACTAAGTTCTTAATATAAAGCTGAGTATTTGTTAGTGGAAAATATACTAAGTTCTTAATATAAAGCTGAGTATTTGTTAGTGAAAAATATACTAAGTTCTTAATATAAAGCTGAGTATTTGTTAGTGGAAAATATACTAAGTTCTTAATATAAAGCTGAGTATTTGTTAGTGGAAAATATACTAAGTTCTTAATATAAAGTTGCGTATTTGCGTATTTCGTGGCAATAATATACCGTTTGGTTTTTGATTCTTTTTTTCTAATGACAAAAGCACTGAATACGTATACTCATTTAGTTAACATATTCTAGATTTATGGGAAGTATTGTTATGTTCCCTTTAAGAATTAAGCTAGTAATCATAAAAGTAGTAGCATTTAATCATTCCTCATGCAAGGAAAAGTTTGCCACACCTGTTCTGTCATGTACGATCCGCATGGACACGCTACTATAATGTAAATTAGACAAGGCCTAACTGAACGGTACGAGATACGAGGAAGGCAGAATAGTCGAGTAAGCAGTATCTATATAAAAACTAGGCTATTTCCAGCTTCTAATGTGATTAAAGATTTGAACTACGTTTTCCCGCTATAATTAAAATTGTTTCAGTTTAAATGGTAGTTACTTTATGTAGGGGGCAGCAGTTTTTATTTTTTTTGGACGAGATGTGAAGCCAAAGCTCTATTAAAAAAGTTTTGGCTCACCACCAGTAGGTTGTACATTTTATCGCTTTGATTAATTTTTACAAGAAATATGTTGTGGTTGGTAGCTAATGTCTGTACTAAACTGTGACTCCGTCTTCTTCATTGGCTAAGGTACTCTACCAATCACTGCTAAGAATAAATGTCCAAATATTTCTTCGTTAACTTCCAACTTCTGACATAAGTAATTAAATTATAAATCTATTAAAAATAAGATTTCAATAATCCAAAACATTTCCATAAATATTGTTTATTTATTAGAATTGCATCATTAAAAAAAGGTGTTAACATAGATAAGAAATATACTGTAATGCTACCAAAACAATAGGTTAAAAGAGACTTTTAATCAGCATGGATATATATATATACATATCAAAATTGTTTTATCAAATCATTGGGTTAGTTTTAGTGTTAAGTCGCACAATGGCCTCTCTGCACTCTTTCCACTGCGGGGGAGGAGGGGAGGAGGTTAGGTTAGTGGCCAGGTGGTTAGGGGCGTTCGATTCGCAATCTGAGGGTCGCGGATTCGAATCCCCGTCACACCAAACATGCTCGTCCTTTCAGCCGTGGGAGCGTTATAATGTGACGATCAATCCCACTATTCGTTGGTAAAAGAGTAGCCCAAGAGTTGGCGGTGGGTGGCGATGACTAGCTGCCTTCCCTCTAGTCTTACACTGCTAAATTAAGGACGGCTAGCGCAGATAGCCCTCGTGTAGCTTTGCGCAAAATCCAAAACCAACAAACAATCCACTGCGGGGAATCGAGCCACGGATTTTTATGTTGTAAGTAAGTAAAATTATTTGCAGATAAACATTGTATGCTAAGTATGATAAGCCGTGTAAAGTAGTATTTGAATGTAGCTTGACAGATATATATTTTATGTAACACTTTTGAGCCTTTTGGTGACTAAGCGGTAAGCCTGAATACTTATAACACTAAATTTCAGGATTCGACATATCCTATTGCGCCGGCTGTGTGTACTTAACAAATAAACAAGCAAAGCCTGTTATGAGACGGATCTCATTGTCCGATTCAATAATAAGCCGTTACAATGTACCCAAATGTGCATATAACAGAAAATGTTAAAACAACTCAAAATCATGAAAGAGAGACAACTGAGAAACTGCGAAGGTTAGAGCACAACTTACTTGAATCCCGTACTGTGGCGCCATCTGAACGACAATAATAAAATGACGTTTATAACAGGCGAACAAATTATTATTTTTTCAAATAGAAACACGTAATACTACTTTATTAGATGCGTTCGAGCAAAGCAAACACAACTGAATTTTTGTTAAAGTGTTAATACAATTTATGTTCTATCTTTTAACATATTAAGATTAAGAAACAACACATTTATTTTCTGAATATTGGAAATCAAAATAAGATAATCACAGTTCTATTAAGGTCCTTTTGTTTAAAACCAGTAAAAAAATCAAAACAATTTATTTAGAACTACCCATTGAGTTAACTCGGCTATGTTCAATATACACAACTTACCTTTTTTGCTTCAATATCTCTGAGGTATAACAATTACTTGAAGTTACTCTTGATTTTTTGGTTGTAATTTTCTATACATATATATTCATTTTATCTTTCATAACACTGAAATTTGGAAATGGTCAACATTTCGGTCATAATTTTGTTATCTCTGAAAACAAGTCGTAGTATTGCCATTTTGTAAAAACATCAATCATTTCTGCAACTTAGAAGCAGGCCCCCTAGTAGGTCAGCAGTATGTTTTCGGACTTACAATGCTAAAACCTGCGATTCGATTTCCTATGGTGGACAGAGCACACATATAGCATATTGTGTAGCTTTTCGATACAACTAACTTAGCAACATGATTGTTTACACTTTTACAGTAATGTCGAAGAATAAAGGAACTTTCGGAATGATACGGATATGTTAATATATTAGAAAATACATTGAGTCTTAATTATATTTAAAGTTAATTGATATAATTATCATAAGCTTTTATTGATGTAGTCTCGAAAGTATCTTAATAAAAGCTTCTTTAAATATTTGGATCATAAGAACGTTGAATAAAAAATCTGTTTCCAAACATTTTAATGCTTTTGAATTGTATATATATATATTGTTTGTTTGTTTGTTTTTGAAGTTAAGCACAAAGCTACACAATGGGCTATCTGTGCTCTGCCCACCACGGGTATCGAAACCCGGATCCTAGCGTTGTAAGTCCGTAGACATACCGCTGTGCTACTGGGGGCATATATATATATATATATAGAGAGAGAGAGAAG
>NW_013665825.1:234664-239688 GCF_000517525.1 Limulus polyphemus | reverse complement strand
TCCTAGCGTTGTAAGTCCGTAGACATACCGCTGTGCTACTGGGGCGATATATATATATATATATAGAGAGAGAGAGAAAAAACATTCGATGGTCGATCCAATTATTCGCTTGTAAGATAACAACTATTCACACTACTTCAATATTTTTATTTTTTGGTTTTATCTGTTTGAGCTTCAACTTTTCTTTGTGTTTTCATTCAGCTTCAATGTTTATACTGTTTAATCTTTAATCAAGCCTGGCGTGGCTTAGTCCTTAAGACACTCGAATCGTAATCCGGGGGTCGTGGGTTTGAATCCCCGATACTGAACATTCTCACTCTTTCAACCGTGGGGACGTTATATTGTGACGGTCAGTCCCACTATTCGTTGTTAAGAGAGTAGCCCAAGAGTTGACGGTGAGGGGTGTTTTGGATAGCTGCCTTCCACCTAATCTATCACTGCTAAATTAGATACGGCTAGCTTTGTGCAAAATTCAAAAAACAAACAATTTTTAACTCATCTCTCTCATCTGTTTCCCTTCAAAGTCAAATTTATGTTTCATTTATATCTAACTTCAACTTTCCGTTCTGTTTCCATTCAACTTTTATGTTCTGTTTATGGTTAACTTCAACTTTTATGTGCTGTTTATTGTTAACTTCAACTTTTATGTTCTGTTTATTGTTAACTTCAACTTTTATGTTATTTTTATCGTTAACTTCAACTTTTATGTTCTGTTTATTATTAACTTCAACTTTTATGTTCTGTTTATTGTTAACTTCAACTTTTATGTGCTGTTTATTGTTAACTTCAACTTTTATGTTCTGTTTATTGTTAACTTCAACTTTTATGTTATTTTTATCGTTAACTTCAACTTTTATGTTTTGTTTATTATTAACTTCAACTTTTATGTTCTGTTTATTGTTAACTTCAACTTTTATGTTCTGCCTATCGTTAACTTCAACTTTTATGTTATTTTTATCGTTAACTTCAACTTTTATGTTCTGTTTATTATTAACTTCAACTTTTATGTTCTGTTTATTGTTAACTTCAACTTTTATGTTCTGTCTATCGTTAACTTCAACTTTTATGTTCTGTTTATTATTAACTTCAACTTTTATGTTCTGTTTATTGTTAACTTCAACTTTTATGTTCTGTCTATCGTTAACTTCAACTTTTATGTTTTGGTTTGTCTTTGGATTCAACTTTCTGTTCTGTTTATCTTGAGCGTCCGGCTCTATTTATATTTTAGCATTTTCAAGAGATTAATGTACGAACACAAAATTTTCAACTAATTTTAGATACAACTGAATTTTTTATGATTAAGTTAGAATTTCAAATTTCTTTTTAAAGGCTATTAAAATGTTTTTTAAATACTCCAGTAGGATATTATCTTTCAGTACATTATTTATTAATCAAAATAATGGATGTTTTATATATTTCAATATATGCAAAAAATATAGTGAGCTACTGATTTTTTTTTCCTGAAAACGTAACTTATATTTTGAAATTACAAAAAAATTAGCAAAAATATGATATTATGTTGTTATTCTTACGCGATGTATTAAATCACACAGTAATCGTGACGGTGTACACAATATCAGTAGATCACTTGTTTTTGTTGTCGTTGATTTAACGTAAGGCCACACAACGGGTCGTCTGCACTCTGTTCTCCACTAATCTGTGGGTCATGAGTCCGAATCCCGTCACCAAACGTGTTCGCTCTTCTAGCCATGGGAGTGTTATAATGTGACGATCAATTCACTGTTCGTTTCTAAAGAATAGTCCAAAAATTGGCGATGGGCGATGTTGAATAGCTGCCTTCCCCCTAGCCTATCACTTGAAAATTAGGGATGGCTAGTGCAGATAGCTCTCGAGTAGCTCTGCATGAAAGTAAAAAAAATATATCACACCGTTCACCACGAGGAATCAAATTCCGAATTTTAGCGCTGTAAGTTCGTAAACATACCAATAACCCATCAGACGACATCAGTGGACAAACGGTGGATCTCAGGACAACTCCTCTCCAAATTAGCGCAGATAGCCCTCGTATAGTTTTGCGAGAAATTCAAAAGAAACGAAACTCTAAATTAGCTTTAACGAATGAACTTGCTTCTGAAACTGGATTTATTTTTTATTAGTACACACTAGAAGGACTAGAATTTAAATATCTACATTCCGATTAAAATAAAGCTCTTTATATTTATATTTTCAGTCTTCTCTTTTAAACAACTAATAATCAATACGTTTTTGTAATTTTTTTTCTCATTTCACAATATCGCGTCAGTTTAAATTTGTAATTTATAGTTTTCTATATTTTTATTCTTGTTTATTACACTGCGAGAAGCCAAGAACTAAAAAGATCAACATTTAAGCCTTGAAACATTTCTACCTCCATAATATAATCTTAAACAAACTACTTTCTTAGGACAATACGTCATCGAAAAAAGGCAGTACTTACAAACTTTGTCTCTTTCACTTAGCGCCATCTCTTAACAATTTGGAGAAGGAATTTCCTTTACGAAACTTTTACGTTAAAAAAGTATCAGTATCAGGAGGTGCGGTTCATCTTTAAAATTGGGATGGGAGGCTATTGTGAATTATAGGTAATAATATCCACATCTTATTTATTCATTCAAAAATTCCTAACGTTTCTAATTGTTTTGTGACAAATAAAAAAATTCTAACAATATAAACTTTACGTTTAGAAAACCGCAATCGACTTTCCTTCCTGTGGTCGCGATACTGAGCATGCGTAACAACACTATGACAAGGTGGCGTAACATTAGAGTCTGTTTGTTTGTTTTGAATTTCGCGCAAAGCTACACGAGGGCTATCTGCGTTAGCCGTCCCTCATTTAGCAGTGTAAGACTAGAGGGAAGGCAGCTAGTTATCACCACCCACCGCCAACTCTTGGGTTACTCTTTTACCAACGAATAGTGGGATTGACATTATAACGCCCCCACGGCTGAAAGGGCGAGTATGTTTGGTGTGACGAGGATTCGAACCTGTGACCCTCAGATTGCGAGTCAAGCGTCCTAGCTTTGGGATTATTTGATTATTATACGAAACTGGTAGTTTGTTTAAATCTGAATAACTATTTTTCCAGTTAATGAAAAAAATTAATATGCAAGCGATAATAATTTCAGTATATATATGTGTGTGTGTGTGTATTATTTAAATTTTATGTCAAAAAACCCACACAGGGAAAAGTATCACGTCATTTCAATAAAAGTTAACCACTTATTCCATGCAACCCCTGAACATTTTTTTTTATGGAGGAACATAAAATCGCTACTAATTCTTCGAAATTTGATATTAATATTTAATTTGTATTAAAATACATGTCACAAAGGAAGCTTATTTATCCTATTCATCTAGAGCAGACAACTTAATTTTTTGTGTGTTTCTTTGCTTCAGATCGTGTTAATAAATGTTCATTTAGAAAAGAACATCAAGTCAGATTTTCAACTATTAACTTGAACAATCAATCAGAATGCGTCAGAAAACACATGTGGCAAATACTAAGATTTTATTTCTTTTAGAAATTTTATGATTGTCTAAGGAGAAAAATCTCTACGTCGTTTTTAAGTAAAAAAGACATTTGTATAATGAATGACGTAACTTAATGACGTAACTTCACATAGATTTATTTTTTAGATTGATATGATATATATATATATATTTATTTAAATCGCATACATAAATATTTTCATTGAGCAGCACAGATTTGTCAGAACACTTCATATCAAACGTTGCAGAAACTTTGATAAATGCTCTAGAGTAAAAGCCTTCAGAATTACGTCATTTTCACCTTCTTTTGCACTTAAAGTACAAGATATTTTGTCTTTAAATAAGTTATAGTCGGGTGTTGTCTGCGATTAACTTTGTACAGTAAACAGAAACATCAAATCCAACTGCCTAAGACCTTTTCAATTCTCAAAAACCGCTTGGTTCTGTCTGAGTCACATTGCTATTAGAAAGGACGAAACCTTGTTCGAATATGACGAAGTGGAAATAAAAAAAAATAGATGTAGCTTCCACCAATGTCCTAAAAGCTTAGGATCATATGTATACATTTCAGTGCATTTACCGCCAATCCCTTTGAAACTTAGGATTACATAAACACACACACACACACTATATATATATATATAACTCTTATCATACTTCCACCAGTCTTTAAAAGCTGGGATTATATATATATACTATTTTCACAAATCCCTAAAAACTTGGAATCCCATATATCTGAATCTAAAAACCTGAGATTATATACCAAAAAAGTTTAATACATTTCCATCAACACCTAAATATTTGGGATCACCTACCAACATTTTATCCCAACAATCCCTAAAATTTGAGATTACATGCGTACATTTTATTAACATGTGTTCTATGATAAGGCATAAAACACTAACTTAACAAAAGTGGGGGAGGAAGTTAAAAGTAAATAAAATGTTGACTCTCTATAAATGCAAACTAATTCAGCCATCATTTAAAGGATGTTATTTATTGTAAACGAAGAACTGAAGACCAGAGCTTTAAAGCAGTCAACTAACCTTAGCTATAAGAAACTGAAGACGTAATAAATCTTCTTTCTGTGATTATTTTACTAAATTTGACACCCTTGACGTTTCTTTTACAAGACAAGAACGAGTACAAACAGAAAATTCAACTTTGTTCTACTAATAATGTTTTGCTTTCGAGAGAGATTTTTTTCTTTGTTTTGTTTTGAGTTTCGCCCAAAGCTACACGAGGGCTATCTGCTCTAGCCGTGAAAGACTAGAGGGAAGGCAGCTAGTCATCACTATCCACCGCCAACTCTTGGGCTACTATTTTACCAACGAATGGTGGAATTGACCGTTACATTATAACGCCCCCACGGCCGAAAGCGCTAGCATGTTTGGTGGGGCGGGGAATCGAACCCGCGACCCTTATTGAGAAGAAGGGAAACGAAATATAAGTAACGTAATTTTTAGATATTAACAGTACTGAAAACGTTTATAAGGCTTACATTTTACACCGAAAAACTTGCACAGTTCGAGTAG
>NW_013665825.1:229905-233664 GCF_000517525.1 Limulus polyphemus | reverse complement strand
CCGAAAAACTTGCACAGTTCGAGTAGATAGATAGATTTAGGGTAAAACTCTAATTTAGACCACCAGAGGACACTTAAGGTCGAATATGTTTCAAAGCGTATTTTTATTGATAACAGTTGAAATTGCTTGTATATACAGATTTTATTAAAGCATGAGTTCATCTAAATGAGGATTAAAAACAAATATACAAATATCACCAGGGGCGTTGACAAAAATAGTTTTTCTTAAGGTTAAAAGCTGTAAACTTAAAGAGTTGAATTTTTACATACAATGTTTCTCGTATACTAGATTTATGTAAAATATGCATTAAAAATGAAGAATACAATAAAATGGACAGAAAGCCTTTCCATGTTCCAGCAAATGTTGTTGTAATCAAGCCCACCGAGAGGTCGGGGAGAGTAAATGAGAGAGGGGGGTGGGTGGGTGGATGAAAACTCTCAGCGGCTCTGATTGTAACTGTTTGTATTTCAGTGACTGGATAGAATTTTAAAAAAAATTAATGAGCGTTAGTAGTTATTATATTTTCACATTTCCTATTAATTATCCCAAAGTTATCTTCTTCAAGAAAGTACTTACAAAAAAAATATTTTTTTATTATGTAAGATATTACTTATTACGCGAACTGACTTATATACTTTACGGTTTTTGTTAAATAGTTTACTGACGGTTCTAATCGGTAAGATAAATTTTATGGCATGTAATCCTGTTTTGAATTGGTCATGCATACACAAAAAAGGTATGATAAAGTGATGATTATAAGTTTTGACGGAAAACGATGCTGAGGCCTGAAGCATAATCTTCTCTGTTGCCATGGGGATGATATTAAGTTAACGTTGTTACGCTTTTCAGCAAGTCATGCCGTATTTTCAGCTTGAAAATCCACAATGCATTCAAAAAGGCAGCACATATGTGTGTGTGTGTATATATATATATATATATATCCACGAGTATATTTTTCTCTCTCGACAACACATTATTATATTATAATAGCAGAGAATTAATTACACTCAGTAATAACACACACTGCTGTACTGGTGACCTTTATTAAGCTAACAAGCGAAATATGATTAATATGCGCATTACGAGCTGATGTATAGGATTAACTACGGAACTACTACCTATGATAATATGACAACATAATTTAAACAAAGCAGACCCGGACATGGTTATAAAGATACTGGCCTAACGACCCCGGAAGTAGTTATAAAGATACAGGCCTAACGAACCCGGAAGTGGTTATAAAGATACTGGCCTAACGAACCCGGAAGTAGTTATAAAGATACTGGCCTAACGAACCCGGAAGTGGTTATAAAGATACTGGCCTAACGACCCGGAAGTAGTTATAAAGATACTGGCCTAACGACCCCGGAAGTGGTTATAAAGATACAGGCCTAACGAACCCGGAAGTAGTTATAAAGATACTGGCCTAACGAACCCGGAAGTGGTTATAAAGATACTGGCCTAACGAACCTGGAAGTGGTTATAAAGATACTGGCCTAACGAAAGTCTGCCTTCGTTCTAGTTTAATTGCGTCACTACGAATGAGATTAATCTGAAATAAATGTTAAACTCCGAAAAACTAAGGAAATAAGATCACAAGTCGTGAATTAAATATTTCTGTCAACGATTTAGAAAACTTACTGATCTTCTAACGATAGTGTCTGACATTACACATAAAACATACTTTATTACCATAAAATAAGTCTCGTACGAAGATGTGTTATAAGAACTTGTTTCTGCCTTAAGCCTAAGGCCTGACTTATACTACAATAGATATATTCAATTACAAATGAGACGAAAATAAATACTTAAAGTTTTAAACCGTTGTACTGTTAAGTACAAGTGAGTGTTCAGAAGATAATACTATTACCAGCATTACAGAGTAGTGGAGAGGATCTTTTCCAAAAACAACTTATCGAACTTTTTTCTGCATAAAGGAGTTAAGTGATTAGCGTGGATTTTTAAGACCATTTAAAATTTTGGGGTGGTAGTTTGCCCACATTCACCTCCTAGCTATGCTCCTGCCACAGGTCGTATAAACAATCCAAAATAACTGAATTTTTCATTGTCAATTTTTGGTTTTGGTTTGTTTGGAAGTTCGCGCAAAGCTACACGAGGGCTATCTGCGCTAGCCGTCCCTAACCTAGCAGTGAAAGACTAGGGGGAAGGCAGCTAGTCATCACCACCCACCGCCAATTCTTAGGCTACCAACGAATAGTGAGATAGACTATCACATTATAACGCCCTCCGGTTTAAATGGCGAGCATGGTTGGTGGGACGGGGATTCGAGCCCGCGACCCTCAGATTGCGAGTCGAGCGCCCTAATCACCTGGCCATGCCAGGCCAAATTGTCAATTTATCAGTATAGATACAGCCTGCCCCCCAGTGGCACAGCGGTATGTCTGCGGACTTATAACGCTAGAAACCGGGTTTCGATACCCGTGGTGAGCAGAGCACAGATAGCCCTTTGTGTAGCTTTGTGCATAATTCCAAACAAAGATACAACCTAAAAAATAGCAACAGATATATTCAACTCATATGAAATTAAATTATAATTAAAAAATTCAGTTTTTTTTTTCGTTAGATAAGTTTTACTAATAGATTTTAAGACGTTTCACATACAGGATCGATTTTTCGTTCTGCATTTAAAATGTTGTATAATTTGCGGATAGAAATTACTTGCCGTAAAACCTATAATTTTTGTATTATTCTTAGCCTAGAATCATCTATTGCTATTACTACCTTGGTGTGGTAGTTAGGGCGTTTAACTCCCACTATGCGGGTCGCGAGTTCGAATCACGTCACTGAACATGCTCGCCCTTTCAGCTGTGGGAGCGTTATAAAACGACTATCAATCACATTTTTCGTTGGTAAAAGAGTAACTCAAGAGTTGGCGGTGGTTGGTATTAACTAGATGTCTTCTTTCTAGTTTATCACTTTTAGTTTAAGGATGGCTCGTGTAGATAGCTCTCGAGTAGTTTGGAAATTCCAAAACTAAACCAAACCAACTACTATATTTTGCCATCTAAAAGAATATTTAATTGTATGCAATACTTATCAATAGATGGCGACACAAATGTTTTCAGGTAACATCACTTTCAGAGGATAAATTATAGTTAGATATTTGTAATCATTTGATAAATTACCATGTTCACTTCTAAATGTTATTTACGGTAAAATATACTTATCTAATGTCACTATTTAAAACCATCCCGTTTATCTGATACATTTAGAATTTAAAGTCTACGATTAGCAACCCATTTTCAACAAAACAGTATATATTAATTAGTTTTACTATGAAATTCATGTATGATTCGATTGGTTGGTTGTTAGTAAGCAAAAATTTTTAAGATGGGCTATCTGTGCTCTGCCCACTAAGGGTATCGAAGCCCGATTTGTAGCGGTATAAGCCTAGAAACTTACTGCTGAGCCACTGGGGGAGGGGAGATTTGTGTGTACAGTTCGATTAAATCAGCACAAATATGTCAATATTAACATCCAACACGGAACTTCAAAGTTTTATACTATTTCATGTCCTATAGCGTTGCTAAGTTTCTGTAGGTTACATAGACGCCTGAGTTTCTGCAGGTCACATAGACGCCTGAGTTTCTGCAGGTCACATAGACGCCTGAGTTTCTGTAGATCACATAGACGCCTGAGTTTCTGCAGGTCACATAGACGCCTGAGTTTCTGTAGGTCATTTAGACGCCTGAGTTTCTGCAGGTCACATAGACGCCTGAGTTTCTGTAGGTCATTTAG
>NW_013665825.1:224138-229250 GCF_000517525.1 Limulus polyphemus | reverse complement strand
AGTTTCTAGATCGGTTCTTCATATCGCAGCTGATTGTCAGTACTGTGAATTATAAAGCTTAGTCTTCGCATTGCATGACTTTTGGGCTACTTGTAATCTATAGTAATTGTGTTATTCTAACGTGTACGTCCTGTGTTTGATGTGCTATTCTAATGTCTGTCTCCCATATATATATATTATTCTAACCTTTAACGCCTTTCTGAATGTGTTACTTGAGCATCTACCTCTGTATTATATGTGTTATTCTGTGATATTGTTAGGATCATTGCTTGCCTGTCAAGTAATTGGATAAGTGCATAATAATAGTAGGTTCGCCAGAAAATATATTGTGGAGCAAAAACCTGAATTTCTCTTAATCATTTGTCACGATGAGAAGAGACGATAAGAGAAAAATACAGCAAAACAAACACAAGCACAATTAAAGTTTAAAAACAAGTGGGGTATGGATCGTTTACTTTAGAAAGAGATGTGTAACGTTAAGTTGTTCTCTTGAATCATATTCTGTAGTTGAGGAATTTGTGTGTCACAGAAAACCTTGGAGTTATACATTAATAACAATAATGCCACTCTTCTCAGATTTCAAACACTCTTACTTTAAAACAAGGATGTTGTATCTCTGGGGCATCATCTGAATTGCCAGTGGAAAAGATAACAGTCAGTTTTTGAACAATATGTTCGACGTTACAGCAGTTTTTCCCATGAGAAAGTATACGTGGCACCCTAGTTGATTGACCTTGATCAGTGAGTAAATGGAGCGAGAGGAACTTAGTGGCTCCCTTTTCTAATAAGACCATATTATGCTTAATAAGTACAGAAAATGTGAAAAAATGATATATTAGGTAATAGGGTATGCCTGCATAGCAAAATTATAGCATCTAACGCCCAGGTTAGATATGTTGTTCTAACATATATCTCCTGTGTTTTATGTGCTAGTTGAGTAACTGCATCATGAGTTTGTTCCTATTTAGTTAATCTTCGAAAATAATGCAAGAGCAACATTTT
This sequence comes from Limulus polyphemus, assembly GCF_000517525.1. NCBI lineage: Eukaryota > Metazoa > Arthropoda > Merostomata > Xiphosura > Limulidae > Limulus > Limulus polyphemus. Next base: position 228,248 of record NW_013665825.1, on the reverse strand, counting down.
TAGTATTTTAGTTTGTAAAATACAAATATAGCTCTTGTATTTTTTCAGGAAAGACGTTTACGTATACAAAAATAACAACCTCAATTATTCTCATAAAACATTATGTAAACAAAGGAAATAAAAATGTACTTTGGCAAACAATGGTTAGGGTGTAAGTAAAACATATAAACTAATTCTTTCTGAAAATATTTATATAAGATAAATAAACATGTGGTCATGATATAGTCTGTGAAGCATCATAAAGGTCGTATCAAACAACACATTGAATTTAAATATAGTGAGCTATACATATATATACACTGGTTAAACAATGAGTTATAAACTGCAAATAAGTACAAAATCTCCAATAAAGAAACCAATTTGTTATTTCGTTTTATGTTGTATCTACGAAAATAAACACTTGCTACAATATACCAAATCTTTAAATGACATTAATTTATTTTCTTAGTAGTATAATTTATTTTACATCCAACAGATGGAGACGGTGTTTAAGGATCTATGCAGCTCTTTCCCTGCCATGCTACTGCTTTAAACATTCGAAAACGTATTAAGAATATCATTACTCTGTTGCAAGATAACAGATTGTTATTTTACATTTTCAAAATTAGAACGATAATCACGAATAAGAAAATTATAGATAAATCATAATGATTAATAATCACGTGTACGTTTTTAGTCAAAGTATTATGAGCGATAGCATTTATTTACTTGTTTAATGTAATTACTCTCCAAAGCTGTTATGATATAAAATCAGGGGTGAAATTCTGCCGGTACTCACCGGTACTGAGTACCGGAACTTATTTGGGCTTCTTTGTCGTTTTATATATGTTTACACGTAGATTTTATTTTATTTTTTTTCAAAGCAGTTAAGATAAATAAAGTTTAAATAAGATTTTCTATAAACGGCAAAGAACTACAGATTTATCTAGCTTGTTCCTGGAGTAAAAATGTGTAAGTCCTGTAGTGAGTCTGTGGTTTTGATTAATTAATTACTTTTATATTGAGGCGTATGTAGGAGGACATGCTGTCAGATTTCATGAAAAACATGGCATAGTTTGACACACGTGTTCTAAAAATTCTTTTCATTGAAAACCTAATGTGACTGGAAGTGACGTTATTGTATATTTATGTTTTACTAATTTTAGTTGAATCTTTTTCATACCGTAAGCTAGCGATTGATGCATACTGTATTTTTATATAACCCATAATATTATAGTTTTATTTGACTTTTCTTACTATATTTTTCCATATTCGACTACTTTATCTTTATATGACCCATTATACTATATTCATATACACAGAGGTTGAGTACTTCACATTAAACGATTTTTGAACTCTATTACTTTGTTACAGTTCGTGTCGCCACGTCCGGCCATACTCTATCTGACGACTGTGCAACTCGACGATAACCCTGCAGCGTAATTTCCATTCCAAAAGGCTCTAGCAGCACACAACTTAATCAAGAAGTATCTCCATCTGGAAAAGCAACACAAGTCACGTATACACAAGCTGCTTCCACAATATACCCATTCAACCGTTTCATACTTCAATCAGATGGAAAATGAAAGGAGTATTCATACTATTCCATTGAAGACGTACCGGTCAACTCGCCGGACGACCATTCATGGGTTTCTTTAAGATTGTATTGTTGAAACTGGGTCTGGGAAATCGTCGTCCTTGTACACTCGAAGGATTATGGGAGGCATGCATGGAGGTTTGGTGTACTTTGGGAGTAGCATCTTACGATGCTACTGGTTTTTGTGTTCGTGAATTTTCCCCGGTTACAAAACTTCTCAGCTTTGATTACCATGTCTGGGGTACGACTGGTTGCAGGTCTGTTTATGGATGGTCCTGGTCCCCAAGTTGATCCATATTCTATTATTTCCCAGGGGCATTAAGTACAAGGAGTATTTCCGTCCTGAAAGTTCTAAATCCTCGATCTGAACGTATTTTTATATTTTGACTGTATCAATATTTTTCGTCAAAATGAGCTGTTATATACCTTTTTTCAAAAGTGATCTGTTTTCGGTGATATCACACAATCCACATAACACCAAGTAATGTCAATGTTGTTCTGAACCCAATCTGTAGACTTACCGCTGTCCCACCGTGGACTACAACACTTCTCAGCAACTGTTTTAGTTTTAAACCATGGGTGTAATACAATATAATAATTTTTCTTTCTTTTTTTTTCTTTTTGTTCTCGTTGTTCTTCAAAGAAGTTTTGCAAAGTCTCATTGTATTTGAGATAATCAAGATAATCTCAGAGATAATATCTCATTTGCACGACAATATCTGCAAAGGTTTTTGATACCGAATTTTTGGCAAGCTAACAGAAGCAATGAAAGTAGTTGAATTTAATACAATCTATATACACACAGCAAAAATGTGACTTCATAACACAATTTAAGTAACCACAATATTGACTTGAAAAGCAAAAATAATGAGTTATGTTATGGTTCACATAACTTTGTATTTAGGGAAACACATGTTTTTGTGTTAATTTATAACCCACTCTCTTACAATGTGTGCTTGTTATTACACTTGAAGTTAACACATGAAGAGTAGTTATTATCCATCTATTGGCCACCTCTTTTGTTGTTTTACTTTTTCCAGTGTTAAGGTAATCATTCCAAGGAGTTTTGTGCCATATTTTACTAATTGTCAAAACAGTTAGTTTTTATTATTATGTTCACTATTTGTTCATTTGTTTGTTTGGAATTAAGCCCAAAGCTATACAATGGGCTATCTGTGCTCTGCCCACCACGTTCTAAGTCCGCAGACATACCGCTGGGCCACTAGGGGCTTTGTTCATTTGTAACATACAGACTTGTACTATCAATGTCTCACACTCTTAGACAGTGTTACAATTATTGTTGAATAAATGCAGCAGTTAACCCTAAAATTGTTCACCTGTTATCATATCGTACACTATCGGTAGGGTCCACATACTGCATCATATGGAGTCATTTTATTTTTTGTTTGTTACTATATTCAGTGTGAAAAAAAAGACAAAAAAATCTGGTAAACTCTCTGATTTTATATTATTTTAAAAACATCCGATACTTAGTTATTGCCTTGAACGTTTAATTTTATAAAAACTGTGGCTTATAAAAGTAGAAATCCACATTTCTTTAACTTATCATTGCTGGTAGTACACATGAATTCCATGGACTTTTTCAACACGTTTTTCTAAACTAATTACTCACTAACTTGCTTGTGGCAATAAAGTTTAAAGACGGCTTGAATAGAAAATGTTAAACTTGTAATAAAGTTTTCTTTATTACCCATTTAAGTCGTCTTCAAAGTTTATTGTCTCAAAGCTGGTTCTTTGTCATCCAAAATTGCTTATGGGTCCATGACTTCATTTGTTACAATGTCTCTAATAACATAGAAGTTACACAAAAACTTTAAATAGAATATCATCAATATTTCAATTAATCCCAATAATTACCGATGGGGTTTGATGTCTACTTTTCTTCGTTTTTTTTACACTGAATGTTGTTACATACAAAAAATATAAAGCTACTAAATATGATACAATATGTGAACTCAGCCAGAAGCAAACGGTGTACAAAAAGTCTATAATTTGAGGGTTAAATACCTTCAGTAAATCTACAGTTGCCATAGATAAAAATCATAACTATTGAAACCTCTCTTGGCCTGTAAAGTATATAAAAAAAATGTTTTATTTCCGCCTACATTGAAATAAACCAGTCAATTGGCGCATTAATAAATATATGCACACAAAGCATTTTCAAACAAAATTTAAACAAAGTTAATTCAATTTAGTACTTCTCTTATAAATAATTTTCGTGTCATTATTTTATTTTTAGTGACATTATTTCATTTCAGTGTCTTTATTTTATATTTAGTGTCATTATTTCATTTTTAGTGTCATTATTTTATATGTAGTGTCATTATTTCATTTTAGTGTCATTATTTTATTGTTAGTGTCATTATTTTATATTTAGTGTCATTATGTTATTTTTAGTGACATTATTTCATTTCAGTGTCTTTATTTTATATTTAGTGTCATTATTTCATTTTTAGTGTCATTATTTTATATGTAGTGTCATTATTTCATTTTAGTGTCATTATTTTATTGTT